>NW_018229078.1:133539-138319 GCF_001263595.1 Phalaenopsis equestris
CAAGAGAATAATAATTATAGATCTACTTATCCTCCAAGTATCAACAGTAATACACAATTTAAGGAGAAGAAGTTGTCTATAGAAGAAGTGGTGTTACAAATGGGAAATTAATTACAAATTCAAGGACCTACAATTAGAAATATTGAGAATCAACTTGGGCAAACAAAAAATTCATTAAGTAATAGATCCCATGGAACACTCTTAGTAACACTGAATCAAATCCAAAAGACCAGAATAAAGAGCAAGTAAAAGCCGTTCAACTTAGAAGCGGACGAGAGTTGGAAGGTAGAGTTCAAAAATAAATTGAGTAGAGAGAAAAGAAATTGAAGAATCAAAAGAGGACGCTCCAAAAGATTCTTAAAGACCCATTTCTCCACTAAAAGTTGATTTGAAAAAACCACCACCTCCATTTCCTCAGATACTTCGTCAGCAAAAGTTGGATAAGCAATTTTCAAAATTTCAGGAAATATTTAAGAAGCTTACAATTAATATTTCATTTTCTGAAGCCTTAGAACAAATGCCAAGCTATGTAAAGTTTACAAAGGATATTCTCAACATGAAAAGGAAGTTTGAAGATAATGAAACTGTTGCACTTAATGAGGAGTGCAGTGCTATAATTCATAAAAAACTTCCTGAAAATCTTAAAGATCCTGGTAGCTTTACAATTCTATGTGCAATAGGAGACAGATTTTGTGGGAAAGCTTTACATGATTTAGGTGCAAGCATTAACCTTATGTCATTATTAATACTCAAAAGATTGGGACTATGAGAAATAACCCCTGCTACTGTAACTCGATAGATAGCAGATCATTCGATAACATACCCTAAAGGAATTATAGAAGATATTCTAGTGAAAATGGATCAATTTATTTTGATTTCATTGTGTTGGATATGGAGGAAGATAAAGAGATACCTATCATTTTGAGGAGACCTTTCCTAACCACAGGAAGAGCAACGATAGATGTGCAGAAAGGGTAATTAACAATGCTCATCAATGATCAAACTGTTACTTTTAATATTTCAAGATCAATGAAATATTCTGCAAAAGGTAAAGATGATGAATTTTATAGGAAGGATGTTATATGATATCTAAGTGAATGTCATTTCAAAACAACTTATGAAGAAAAATCTGAAGAAAAAGATTTGGAACACGAGCAATAAGAGGAATTAGACCAATGTGAAGAACTTTTTAAGAAAAATTCAAACTATGTTTGAGAAAGTTTTGAAATTTTGGACACAATAGACAAAGATAATTCATTTTGTCCATCAATTGAAAAACCTCCAGAACTTGAGTTAAAGCAACTTCCTGAACATTTAAAATATGCCTTTTCAGGAGATTCCTCTACTCTACCAGTTATAATTTCCTCAAAATTAATCATGGAAGAAGAAGAAAGCTTGATGAAAATTTTGAAAAATTTTAAGAAAGCCTTTGGATGGATAATTGTTGATATTAAAGGAATCAGTCCTTCAATTTATATGCTTAGAATTCATATAGAAGAGAACTACAAACCCAGGGTTGATCCTCAAAGGAGATTGAATCCTGTTATAAAAGAAGTTATTAAGAAAGAAATTTAAAAGTGGTTAGATGTTGGAATTATCTACCCTATTTCAAACAGTGCATGAGTTAGTCCAATTCACTGCATTCCTAAGAAAAGAGGAGTAACTCTAACTGTGAATGAACATAATGAATTAATACCTACTAGACAAGTTACAGGATGGCGAATATGCATTGATTATAAAAAACTAAATCTTGCCACTAGGAAAGATCATTTTCCATTACCCTTTCTAGATCAAATGCTGGACACACTAGCTGGGCATAAATACTTTTATTTTCTGGATGGATATATTGGTTATCACTAAATACTAATATCTCCTGAAGATCAAGAGAAAATAACTTTTACTAGTCCTTATGGTACTTTTGCTTTCAGAAGGATGCCCTTTGGTTTATGTAATGCCCCTACTACATTTCAAAGATGTATGATGGAAATTTTTTATGATTTAATTAAAAAAGGGATTGAAGTATTCATGGATGATTTTTCAGTGTTTGTAACTTCATTTGACTCATGTTTAGAACATTTTTTTTAAAATTCTTAAGCGCTGTAAATAAACAAATTTAGTCCTTAATTGTGAAAAATATCAATTTATGGTAGCAAGAGAAATTGTATTAGGTCATCAAATATCAGAAAATGGTATGTAAGTAGATCCTGCTGTTCAAGTCTTCTTTTATAAAAAGTCCAAGCGGTGTCTTGGTGTCTCTTCAAAATGTGTTTCCATTCAACGAATAATCTAGAAGTTTCTTCCATTCAAAAGCCAACTAAATGAATTTTCATGTCTATAGACTATTTCCCACTTTTTTACCAATGGTTGCTTCAAACACATCTTTAAAACTTCTTACAAATTTAATGAATCATCAAATAACTACTTTTGGTGCTTAAGTGCACGGACCTGACGCTAAGGCATGACTCTATTTAGCTAGCGTGTCAGCACCATTCCTGGGCACTTAGGCGCCTTAGCTCATTTTTGCACTTTCTTCATTTTTTCTCCAAATTTGATCCATTTTCACTCCTTTTATCATTTTTCATTCATTTGATTGTACCTGAAAGAAAAACGCACAAATACCTTTCATTAAAGTGTAATATCTAAAAAATAGGTATAAAATGCGTATAAAAAGATTATATATTTTAGGAGTATCACATCACATCGAGGTAAAGCTATTACTTCAATACATTTTGAAACATAATCCACTTCAATCAATATATAAACATTTCCAAATAATGGACCCATAAAATCCAATCCCCATGCATTAAAAATTTCAATTTTTAAATTAAAATTTAGAGGCATTTAATTTATTTTTGAAATCTTACCTACTCTTTGACATTAATCACACACACACACACACACACACAGATATATATATATATATATATATATATATATGTATATATATATTACCATCTTTAAATAGAGTAGACCATAAAAATCCAAATTCTAAAATTTTATGAATAGTTCTATCATTCCTAAAATGACTTCTAAATTCAGAATCATGACATTTTTGTATAATTTCTTGAATTTCTTTATAAGGCACCATCGGCTCATTACTAAATCTTTGCATTGTTTGTACAAATATGGGTCATCCCAAATATAAGATTTTACATCGTGTATGAATTTCTTTTCCTATTATTTTGTCATTCCATATGGTAAAATACCACCACAATATCAGCACACTACGGTATTTGTCATCCTTTTATAGCATAAAGTTGTTCATTAAGAAAAGTTTTACTAATTTCTCTTTCCATATCAAGTGTTTCTTCCTGTTCTAACCAAGATAGATGATCAACAATTTGATTATCATCCCCTTTCCTATCGACTACTAAAAAATCAAGCTCTTACATCAGAAGTACCCATCTAATTAATATTTCTTTTGCATTGCTTTAAATATTTAATAGTCGAGTGGTCAATATGCACAACACATTTAGCTCCAATTAGATATAACTTAAACTTATCAAAAGCATAAACAATGGCGAATAACTCAATTTCAATAGTGGTGTAATTAATTTGAGCATAATTAAGTGTCTTACTAGCATAGTATATAACTTTAAAAATATTGTCATATCTCTGCCCTAAAACAACTCCAATTGCATAATTACTTGCATCACAGATTCTTTCAAAAGGTTTCTCCCAATCAAGTGAAACAATTATCAGAGCAGTGATCAATTATTCCAGTAAAGTTTCAAAGGCTTTAAGGTACTCTTGGTTAAAATCAAATTTTGTATCTTTGTTGGCACTATTTTTGGTTGGAGTTGCACGTAAGAAGTTGTTGGTCACCAAAATTGAAATCTCGTCGCCTGCTTCGGAAGGACGTTTTAATTTTCATATATATTTAGTTTTAGAAAAATATAAAATCAAAGTGACCCCATATTTTTCATAGTTTAAATGAAAGAGCGTTTTACCTCAAATCATGTATCTATCCTGAACACAAGACTTGAGGATGAGACTCAATCAAATAAACTAAGCAAAGTATGACGTCCGTTTGGTCTGCGAAACCTTCTTTTTTGCCAACAAGTTACCTTATTCAATATAAAGAATTAAATAGGGTTTATACTAAGCTGGGTTCGGACATGCTTCCTATAAGGGCAAGCCCCTATAGTTAATTATATCTTAAATGACCAAAGTCACGTAAGAAGACTCTCGATAAAAATTAGGAAATAATATCTTCAAGGAGTGTCAAAGGGTAGGGCTTTTCAACAAGATCAGACGTAGAGGAGGGAAAAGGGATTGCTTTAAATTTAGAACATTTTGTTGTATTGTCCAAAGGAGGAAGAACTAGGGGATGTCATAGATCCAGAAGAGAACCTCGGTGACTTCCCACACAATCCTAATGTTTGGCTTCATTTCTGAGGAGAAATATTTAAGTGTTTCATGCTGCCAATTTTATTAGCTAGGGCTTACATTCGTTTGAAACGATCACACAAATAGCCTGGAAGATGTGAGGGTTTAGGTCATGACAAACGACAACCTCAGAATCCTAAGACGAGTTAGGGCTTATATTGTACAGTAGGGTTGTACGAAGGCCTAAAGATAAGGTGAGGATTTATGTTGCATAAGCAAGCAACCTCAAAGTTTTATGGCTTTGTTATTTTAGTCTAAGGAAGGAAGATTGGTTTAGTTGGGGAAGACAGGTTCTGCTGTTGAAGATGGTCATGCTGCCTACCATGCTAGCTCCAAGCTCCTTGCCGCGATGAGTTTGAGTTTTCTAGTGTGTCAAGTTATGATGTCAAAT
>NW_018229078.1:138449-150452 GCF_001263595.1 Phalaenopsis equestris
TTAATGAGTTCCATAATTTCATTTTGACCGTGGGAAGCCTCGTTAGCAACCGTAGGTTACCTCCTCCGGGAAATTCCCGATCATCCGATAGAGATGTCTTAATTTAGTTGAAGTTGTAGTTTTGTGTGATGTTTTTGATAAAATTTTGAGTTTATTTTATATTTTGAATGTTGTGGCGGTGAATTTTACCTTGGTTGATTTTAGTTTTGGTTTTGGTTTTGGTTTTGTGGCTATCCTAATAGTTTTAGTTTTCATGCAGGGTGACATCGTTGTTTAGCATACAAGTTTGCAGGTATAAAATTACAGTATGAAAGTACAAGAAAGACGACGCTGAAAACTGTAAAAGCTTACCTGACGAGTCTTCTCGTTTCACCACCTGAAACTCAAAAGGCATTTTAAGGCTATTTATATGAAACATGGGAGTAAAATTTTGACGACCCATCTTACTCTAGGTCATACCTTGGTGGGTCCTTAGGAGTTTAATTAAGGATGATGTTGTCAAGAAAAATATATTATGTTCAGTAGATCTCCGAGGTATTCAACAGATCTAGAGAAAGAAGCATGTCCGTGATACTCTCTCGCTGCCTGATGGAAAATTCCGAGTTCCTTTAATCTTATTATGTTGCTTATTATTTATCCTATAAACATCCTAATGCTCAATGAACATTGATGTCTCAATTATCCCTAATAATAGGGTAATTATCATTTGTAATTTAATTTTGAAGATAATTTTTTGAAGATTATGTGGGTGAAGATCCTTAAAGAGGTAAGTTAGACTTATTGGAACACTTGGCCAAATTTTTGTCCTAATTAGGCTTGTAGTGTTTGAAAGTCATTCTAATTTTAAATGATGTTTACTTGTCTAATCCTCTTTTAATCAGTCATTATTTAGCCTAAGTCACTACTAAGCCCTTTAGACCTAAGTGAGTGTCTTAATTAATTTTGAAAAGATTAAGCTTTAGGTGGTCATGATTTATGATTTGAATTTTATTTGAAAATCAAAATAGGGGTATTAAATTGATTAATTATTAACTTCAAAAGTCATACCCCTATGTCCTGGATTTATTTATTTTAACAAACTTCTAAATTCTAATAATTTAGAAATTTATTAACTTATCTTTTCAATTAATAAACTGAGGTTGGTTTTAACCAATTAATCCCTTGTGTTTCAATCATCCATATTAAGATCAGAGGTTGCCCATTTCCCTTTTTGGATTAAGCTTAAATGTTAATTAAGGTTAAATTTCCAAGTTACATATTTGCCCCTAAGGCTCTAACACTTCACAATTTATCAAATTCAATCCAAATAATTTTAAAATTTTTATCCTACCTCATTCATGGGTCAATTAATACATAAGAGGAGAAAATGTGATTTTTCAAAATTTAATTTAATTTATATAATTATTGTCATGCAAAAAAAAGGATTTTTCAAAAAAGGATTTTTCAAAGAAAATTCCAGGATTTTTCAAAGAAAATTCCTAACTTGACCAAGGTAAATTCTAATCCCTTGAAATTTTTACTCGAGATAGACCTAGACTAGATAAACCTTTAGACCAAATTTCATGATTTTTTTAATTTTATTTGAATTTTAAGAATTATTTTAAATTCTGGGGTATTTATTAAATATAAAATATTTTTAACGGGAAAAATTAAGTTTCATGTTTTTTAAAAGTCCTACTAAGGTCTAAGAACTCATTGGAGAGGATTTTATATTTATTAAAATTTTATTTGATTTATTGGAATTATTTTTAGTGAAAACTAATTTTTAGCCTTTAAAAATTATTTTTTAGCTTTAAAATTCAGTATCTTTATTTAAAAAATCAGGAAAAATATTTTAATTATTTCTAAGTGCTTAGGAAGTAATTTAGAACATTTTCATGAGTTTTATTATTTTTGTAATTTTTAGAAATTTTTAATTATTTAAATATTAAAAGTAGGCTAAAAATCAAGTTTTTTTTTAGATATCATTTTATTTTTAGAAAATACCCCTGATCACAGAGAACTCAAAAAACCAAGTTTTATAATTTTATAAATCATAAAATCATTTTAGTGCTAAAAATATTAATTAACTTGAAAGATTAATTTAAGTTATCAAATGAACTCAACATACTTTAAAATTTTTATGGTGAGTTCTCTGGGTCCTAAAAAATAGTGGAGATAAAAAATCAAGTCATTTTATTTTTCAAAATAAATTATTTTAGTGATTTAGGGTTTGTAAAAATTAGGCGCATTTTAAATGACTCTACTCGTGAGAAATTTTCTCAAGGGCTCTTTGTTCATCATAAACCTTCCAAAATTTTCTTCGATTTTTCTGAGCAACATGCTAATTTCCATGATTATTTTAAGAAAATAATTCATATAAACTTGAAAAATATGATTCTCTGTCTATGGACCTTCTCTGACTTTGGAAAAATCAAGGAATGCCCCCTAAGATAGAGGCAACAACATGCAAAAACTTCAAGCCATGGTGATATTACTACATGCATTGAGAATCAAAATATCCAAATCAGTGTTTAATTAATTAAAGATAAATATGCATCACATGGACTTAAAATTATTTCCACATTGCTTTCCTCTATTCACTGAGCAAGAGGGTATTTTTATTTTATTTTAGTGATTTTTATACAACAAGATATGAATTTTGGAAGCTAGGAATCATTTTCTGAATTAATCAAAACCCTATTTATCTATTTAAACACACGTGCCACCTCAACCTACGGTGGCTCCGAAGCTCCATGCGGCGCGCTCCCATTTGATGTCTCCGTCCACCTCAGTGCAGACTCGGTTCGTGATTTATGTTCTGAAATGCTACCCGGCTTGATCTCGACCATCCATCTGATACATGCGTGATCGAACGGTGCTCCGTCATTGTCCTCGATAGCCTAGGCCGAGAACCGTCCATCTTCTAGCCTTAAGATTTCTCTCATTTCTTATCCAAATTAGATATCCAAATTAGATGAATCCAAATTAGATGATTTTTTTTAAAATGCTCGTCTAGACTAGAAGAACATATCCATATGGTTATGATGCCATGAAATCAACTCAAACCAAATGGAGAGTTCAAATAGTCTCGGGAGTAAGAGAAGTTTTATACCATGGCTCTGATAAGTGAAGCTTCAATCAGAGGGCCTTGGCACATTCGTTAAGATCCAAGGAGGCTAGGGATTGAGCCTCTAGTCTTGGTGTAAGGCCTAGGTATGATTTTGATCAAGACCGATTTTGGGTGTTGGTCTAGAGCTATTGTAGAGGCTATTTCAGAGGGTAATTTCATAGGGCTTTGTCTTCTCCTACTGTTGTGAAGGTATGGGCAGAAGCAATTGAAGTTTGGTACAGTTTTCAAGGATGTCCTATTTCTGCCCTAATTTTCAAACTTAAAATTAGGGGTTACACAGGGGGAATTAAGGCAATGGAGTGATTAGAATGAGTTGTGGAGGTCTCAAAGAAGCTCTGTGCGTGATTTGGGAAGCTTTCTCTAAGAAAATCTTTAGTACACCTACAATGGCCGCGGAGGTGAGTTTTTTATAAAAAAGGTCATGGGGTGGCTCTTAGGGCAAATGTTTGGGTGCATTGTTGTGCATAGGTGGAGGGCAGAGGAGCTTTAAAATTTAATTTTGCTGAGCTGGCCTCTAGGTTTGATTTGGGTGAAGTTCCATGGGGGTGGCTCTCGATTTTGAACTTCTCCAGTGACTAGGCCGGCTAGCCATGGCAGGGGGAGGTGGCTAGGTGCTTAGAGCATCCAGGGGAATCTGTCAAAGCAACTTAATGTGTTTAGGCTTTATTTTGGCAAAAATATCCTAAGCTTAAGCAAATATGGCATGAAATTCCTTAATTTAGGGGACCTTTGGTCCTTGTCTTAGTTTAGGTGGTTTTATGGAATTTAGGCTGGTCACTAGGGTCCAACTAATGGCTGTGGAGTCATTAATTCGGTGAATTTGGGGTAGTTAGGCCATCTTTAGTGCAAGTGTTCAATGTGGGTTAAAGTGATCAAGGCTTGGCTTTGGACTAGGCTAGCCATGTAAATTGGCCTAATTTATTGATCAACATTGTGTAGATGATTGTTATGAAGATTTTTGGGGAAGGTTTGAAGTGATTTTAAGTTCAATTGGTAGGTGAATTTGAAGGATTTTTGAAATTTGGACAATTTGAGCATGTTGAGCTAGACAGGGGTCTAGAATAGGCTAGACTTGGGCTAAGTCCAAATTAAATTTTTCAAATGATCAAGGGAGATGTTGTGAAGATTTTTCATGAAGGTATGGAGTGGAAATTTTGGGGCTAAGGCCATCAATTTGGTGAGATTTTGAGACATGGCCAATTTGGGGCAAATTTGGGGCTTTCGGACTTAGGTTGAAATCAAATGAAATTGAGGTCCCACCAAGGCCAATTTAAGGTTAAATTTTATGTATGGGGATGTTATGAAGATTTTTCAGCACAAATTGTTGCAAATTGAGTGAGCTATGGGTTTAATTTTGTGAGATTAGGTCATATGGTCAAAATTGGGGTTTTGACCTAAATCAAAATTGGGTTCAAATTATAAACCATCAAAATTGGGTTCAAATCATGGACTTTTTGAGCTAGGATTTGGTCTAGATTGGTCATATCAAGAGTTAATTTGAGTTTATAATTGAAATTGGGGAAAATTGAGACCAATGTATAGACATTTGAGGTAATTTGTGGAAAATATGGGCATTTAAAGGACAATTTGGGGGTTTCAGTAAAAGATAGTCAAATTGGCCAAGTTGGGTCATGTAATAGTTGAGAAAAATGAAATTGGGAATATTTGGGAGGTTTTGGGAAATTTTAGGATTTTTTAGAATTTTTAGAATTTTGGGGTAAGGAGGGATATTCTGGTAATTTGGCCAATTTTGGTGATTTTGGGTAGTTTTGGGTGGTTTCAAGGTGTTTAAAATGATTTTTGAATCAAGTTGGGTATTTTGGATAGATTTGAAAATTTTGGCCAAATTTAGGCCCCAAGGGTACCAAGGTAATTCGGGGAAATTTATGGGCAAAAGGCTAGGTTGGGTGTCTTGGTAGAGTTGGAGTGGCAACCACAATTAATAAACCATGGACCAATGGAAACTCTATTTTGGTTCCTCTATGTAGTGGTCTTAGCCAAACCCTAGCCTAGGGCTAGTGGGTTTAGGGGACCACCTACATGAGTGTCCCAAAAGTATCAAGGGACCAGAGCCTAGAAATTATGGGTTTTGGATAGTGAGTGATTGTGAGTGTAAATGATTGCAAGTGAGTGCCTTAGCCATAGACCAACACCCTGGGTCAACCCTAAGGTTCAGTAGTACTAAGGTTGACTAATCTTGAGCTCCCCCATAATGACTCCACCTACAAGTTCTAGAGGTTAGGACAAATATGTGGAACTTCAAGTTGAGTAGAGAAGAGTTTGGAATTTCTAATGGTGAGGGTTCCTTGTCTAGTTTTCTAAGAATAGTCAATAAGAAAGTATTATGGCTATAATTTAGGCCAAAAGAGGAAAACTAAACCTCAACCAAAATTGAGGTCAACAAATGGAACCCCAATAGGTGTGGTGTGTTGGGAAAGCACATCGCGCGTATTCGTGGTGACCGAGGAGATCAACAAAAACCAATCTAAACTCCTAAGTCAACAGACCCGGAAGTATGTGTAGAGTTGTGTGTGTGATTTATTCTAAGAAATTAGCAGATGATCGTTTAATTGAAATCAAGGAGTAGGGACTCTCGCTGGGGATCGGAGAGTGGATTTTGAGTTATGAAATGTCATGTATTTAGTATTAGATGCCATAATCCATGTATTTTGGGTATCAGTATATAAGTTTTAACCCGGAGGTGGGAATTGAAATTTTGGTATCAATCCAGAAATAAGAATTAGATGCCATAATCCATTTAAGGTGGTCTTGAAACTTGTTTCAAAAGATGAGAATAGGATTGTGTAGGGGGCCGAATCAAGATGGAAAACACAGAGGCTCACATTCGGCTCCACAAGAAAATATCTACTGCATTGAGGAGGGAAGCACTGGGACTCACATCCAATTTAATAGGTAACAGGAAAATATGTGTGTCACGTTAGGAAGGAAAGCACTAGGACTCACATCCAACCCAGAAGGTGATAAGAAAATATGTGTGTTACATTGAGAAGGAAAGCACCAGAACTCACATCCAACTCAAGAGGTAACCAGAAAATATGTGTGTCATGTTAGGAAGGAATGCACCACAACTTACATCCAACCCAAGCAGGGACAACGAAATATGTGTGTCACGTTAGGAAGTAAAGCACTAGGACACACATCCAACCCAAACAGTGACAATGAAATATGTGTTACATTAAGAAGGAAAGCACTAGGAATCATATCCAACTCAAGAGGTTACAAGAAAATATGTGCATCACATTAGGAAGGAAAGCACCAGGACACACATCCAACCCAAGCAGTGTAAAGGAAATATGTGTGTTACATTGAGCAGGAAAGCACCAGGACTCATATCCAACTCAAGAGGTAACAAGAAAATATGTGTGTCACATTAGGAAGGAAAGTACCAGGTCTCACATCCAACCCAAGCAGTGATAAGGAAATATGTGAGTCATGTTAGGATAGAAAGCACCAGGACTCACATCCAACCCAAGAGGTGACAAGAAAATATGTGTGTTATATTGAGAAGGAAAGCACCAGGACTCATATCCAACTCAAGAGGTAACAAGAAAATGTATGTGCTTATGCAGAAAATATGCAGATTCACAGATGTGAATTTGTGGGGAATACGTGAATAGAATATGTGAACAAATTAGAAGCTTTAACATCCATTTAAGGGGGCCTCACACCGATCTTCAGAGAATTTAAAATTTGAAGGAATTGGAAGCCTTAACATCCATTGAAGGGGGCCTTACACCGATCCTCGGAGAATTTAAAATTTGAAGGAATCGGAAGCCTTAACATCCATTGAAGGGGGCCTCACACCGACCCTTGGAGAATTTGAAATTTGAAGAAATCGGAAGTCTTAACATCTATTGAAGGGGGCCTCACACCAATCCTCGGAGGATTTAAAATTTTAAGGAATCTGAAGCCTTAACATCTAATGAAGGGGGCCTCACACCGATCCTAAGAGAATTTGAAAGTTTAAGGAATCGGAAGCATTAACATCCATTGAAGGGCGCCTCACACCGATCTTCAGAGAATTTGAAATTTGAAGGAATCAGAAGCCTTAATCATCCATTGAAGGAGGCCACAAAGTTTGAAATTTAAAGGAATCGAAAGCCTTAACATCCATTGAAGGGGGCCTCACACCAATCCTCGGATATGGGGAGTCAAATTTTGGGTACAAATGTGAAGTTCCACGGGGATGTGAAGAGAGTTAATGCAGAAAACAATATTTACTAGTCCTTGTGAACTTTTGCTTTTCAGCGAATGCCCTTTGGATTATGTAATGCACCTGTAATATTTCAAAGATTTCAAAGGCACCTGTAATATTTCAAAGATGTATGATGTCAATTTTCAGTGATTTAATAGTAAAAGGGATTGAAGTCCTTATGCATGATTTTTATACATATGGAACTTTATTTGAAATATGTTTAAATCATTTAGAGAAAGTTCTAGAATGATTTGAAAGATGTATCTTGTATTAAATTGGGAAAAATGTTAATTTATGGTAGGAGGTAGAATTGTGCTTAGGCATAAAATTTCAAAAAATGACATGAAAATAGATCCCGCAAAAATACAAGTTATATCTAACCTACCTCCACCTACAACTGTAAGAGGAGTTAGGAGATTTTTAAGACATATTGGATTTTAAAGTAGATCCCTGAAAACTCCACCAAACTACATACAGGGTCTTGGCACGTTAGTTGGGATCCAAGGAGGCTAGGGATTGAGCCTCTAGTCTTGGTGTAAGTCCTATGTATGATTTTGATCAAGACTGAATTTGAGTGTTGGTCTAGAGCTATTTTAGAGGCTATTTCAGAGGGTAATTTGATGGGGCTTTGTCTTCTCTTGTTGTTGTGAAGGTGTGGGCACAAGCAATTGAAGTTTGGTAGAGTTTTCAGGGATGACCTGTTTCTGCCCTAATTTTCAAGCTCAATATTAGGGTTACACAATGGGAATCAAGGCAATGGAGTGATTGGAATGGGCTGTGGAGGTCTCAAAGAAACTCTGTGAGTGATTTGGGAAGCTCTCTCTGAGAAAAAATTTAGCACACCTACAACGGCCATGGAGGTGAGTTTCTATAAAAAAGGTCATGGGGTGACTCTCAGGGCAAATGTTTGGGTGCATTGTGGTGCTTAGCTGGAGGGCAGAGGAGCTCCATAGTTGATTTGGGTGAGCTGGCCAGCTGGCCTCTAATTTTGATTTGGGTGAGGTGCCATGGGGGTGGCTCTCGGTTTTGAGCTTTTCCAGCCACTCGGCCGGTCAGCCAGCGGGAGGTGGCTAGGTGCTCAGGGCATCCAGGGAAATCTATCACAACAATTGAATGCAAATGTGTTTTGATTTGGAAAGGATATCTTAAGCATGTTAATATCGTAAGATTAATAAAATATGGCATGAAATCCCTTAATTTTGGGTACTTTTGGTCCATGGCTTAGTTGAGGTGGTTTTATGGGGTTTAGGCTGGTCACTAGGGTCCAACTAATGGAAGGGGAGTCATTAATTTGGTGACTTTGGGGTAGTTAGGCCATCTTTTCGTAGTTAGGCCATCTTTAGTGCACGGGTTCAATGTGGGTTCAAGTGACCAAAGTACGGGTTTGGGCTAGGATATCCATGTCAATTGGCTTAATTTATTGATCAACATTGTGTAGATGATTGTTATGAAGATTTTTTGGGAAGGGTTGAAGTGATTTACAGTTCAATTGGTAGGTCAATTTGAGGGATTTTTTAAATTTGGACAATTTGGGCATGTTGGGTTAGACATGGAGCTAGACATGGGTATAGATTGGGCTAGCTTTGGGCTAAGTCCAAATTTAATGGTTCAAATGATCAACGAAGATGTTGTGAAGATTTTTCATTAAGGGATGGAGTGGAAATTTTGGGGCTAAGGCTATCAATTTGGTGAGATTTTGAGACATGGCCAATTTGGGGCAAATTTGGGGCTTTTAGAGTTAGGTTGAAATCAAATGAAATTGAGATCTCACCAAGGCCAATTTAAGTTCAATTTTGATGTATGGGGATTTTATGAAGATTTTTCAACACAAATTGTGGCCAATTGAGTGGACTATGGGTTCAATTTGGTGGAAACAAACCATAGGGCCAAAATTGGGTTTTTGGTTTGGCTCAAAATTGGATTCAAATCATGGGCAAATTAAGCTAGAATTTGGCCTAGATTGGTCATATCAAGAGTTAATTTGAGTTTAGAATTGTAATTGGGGAAAATTGAGACCAATTGGATAGACATTAGAGGTAATTTGTGGAAAATATGGGTCTTTCAAGGGCAATTTGAGGGTTTTGGTCAAAGATGGTCAAATTGGCCAAATTGGGTCATGTAATAGTTGAGAGAAATGAAATTGGGAATGTTTGGGAGGTTTTGGAAATTTTTAGGATTTTTTAAAATTTTTGGAATTTTGGGGTGAGGGGATTTTGGTAATTTGGCCAATTTAGTTGATTTTGGGTAGTTTTGGGTGTTTTCAAGGTGTTTGAAGTGATTTTTGAATCAAGTTGGGTATTTTGGATAGATTTCAAGTTGGGTATTTTGGATAGATGGTATTTTGGATAGATTTGGAAATTTTGGCCAATTTTGAGGCCCCAATGGTACCTAGGTAATGTGGGGGAATTTAGGGGCAAAATGTTAGGTTGGATGTCTTGGTAGAGTTGGAGTGCCAAACACCATTAATAAGCCATGGACCAATGGCAACCCCATTTTAGGTCCTCTATGTAGTGGTCTTAGCCAAACCTTAGCCGATGGCTAGTGGGTTTAGGGGACCACCAACATGAGTCTCCCAAAAGCATCAAGGGACCAGAGCCTAGAAATTCTGGGTTTAGAATAGTGAGTGATTGTGAGTTTAAATGATTGCAAGTGAGTGCCTTAGCCCTAGAACAACCCCCAGAGTCAACCCTAAGGTCCATCAGTCCTATAGGGTGACTCACCTTGAGCTCCCTTATAATGACTCCACCTACTAAGTGCTAGAGGTTAGGACCAATATGTGGAACTTCAAGTTGAGTAGAGAAGAGTTTGGAATTTCTATTGGTGAGGGTTCCTTGTCTAGTTTTCCAAGAATAGTCAATAAGAAAGTCCTATGGCTATACCTTAAGCTACTTAAGAGGAAAACTAAACCTCAACCAAAAGTGAGGTCAACAAATGGATCCCCAATAGGTGTGGTGTGCTGAGCAAGCACACCGGCAAGCACACCGACACCGCGCGTATTGGGGTTGACCGACGAGATCAACAAAAACCAATCTAAACTCCTAAGTCAACAGACCCCGAAGTGTGTGTAGAGTTGTGTGTGTGATTTATTCCCACTGGGAAATTAGCAGATGATCGTTTGATTGAAATCAAAGAGAAGGGACTCTCGCAGGGGATCGGGGGGTGGATTTTGAGTTATGAAATTTCAGGTGTTTATAAAGGATGGGAGTCAGTATATAAGTGTTGACCCCGAGGTGGGAATTGAAATTTGGGCATCAATCTCAACATCAAAAATTTGGGCATCAATCTCGAAATAAGTATCAGATGCCATAATCCATTTAAGGTGGTCTTGAAACCTATTTTAAAAGATGAGAATAGGATTGTGTAGGGGGGCTGAATCGAGATGCAAAACATAGAGGCTCACATTCGGCTCCAAAAGAAAATATCTGTTATATTGAAGAGGGAAGCACTGGGACTCACATCCAACTCAATAGGTAACAATAAAATATATGCGTTATGTTACGAAGGAAAGCACTAGGACTCACATCCAACCCAAGAGGTGATAAGAAAACATGTGTGTTGCATTAAGAAGGAAAGCACCAGGACTCAAATCCAACTCAAGAGTTAACGAGAAAATATGTGTGTCACATTAGGTAGGAAAGCACCAGGACTCACATCCAACCCAAGCAGTGAAAAGGAAATATGTGCGTCAGGTTAGGAAGAAAAGCACCAGGACTCACTCCAACCCAAACAGTGACAGGGAAATATGTATGTTACATTAAGAAGGAAAACACCAGGACTCATATCCAACTCAAGAGGTAACAAGAAAATATGTGTGTCATGTTAGGAAGGAAGGCACTATGACTCACATCCAACCCAAGCAGTGACAAGAAAATGTGTATGTTACATTGAAAAGGAAAGCACCAAGACTCATATCCAACTCAAGAGGTAACAAGAAAATATGTGTGTGACAAGGAAATATGTGTGTTACGTTGAGAAGGAAGGCACCAAGACACACATCCAACTCAAGAGGTAATAAGAAAATATGTGCGTCAAGTTAGGAAGGAAAGCACCAGGGCTCACATCCAACCCAAACGGTGACAAGAAAATATGTGTGTTACGTTGAGAATGAAAGCACTAGGACTCACATCCAACTCATGAGGTAACAAGAAAATATATGCATCATGTTAGGAAGGAAAGAACCAGGACTCACATCTAACCCAAACGGTGATAAGAAAATATGTTTGTTACATTGAGAAGGAAAGCACCAGGACTCACATCCAACTCAAGAGGTAAGAAGAAAATATGTGTGTGTCACGTTAGGAAGGAAAGCACCATGACCCACATCCAACCTAAACGGTGACAAGGAAATATTTTTGTTACATTAAGAAGTTAAGCACCAGTACTCACATCAAACTCAAGAGGTAACGAGAAAATATATGCATCACGTTAGGAAGGAAAGCACCAGGACTCACATCCAACCCAAACGGTGATAAGGAAGTATGTGTGTTACATTGAGATGTAAAGCACCAGGACTCACATCCAACTCAAGAGGTAACAAGAAAATATGTGCGTCACATTGGGGAGGAAAGCACCAGAACTCATGTCCAACCCAAATGATGACAAGTAAATATATGTGGTACACTGAGAAGGAAAGCACTAGGATTCACATCCAACTCAAGAGGTAACAAGAAAATAT
>NW_018229078.1:153898-170907 GCF_001263595.1 Phalaenopsis equestris
TAGTTTTCTAAGAATAGTCAATAGGAAAATCCTATGGCTAGACCTTAGGCTAATAAAGAGAAAAAAATAAACCTCAACCAAAAGTGAGGTCAACAAATGGACCCCTAATAGGTGGGGTGTGCTGGGCAAGCACACCACGCGTATTGGCGTTGACCGATGAGATCAACAAAAACCAATATAAACATCTAAGTCAACAGACTCAGAAGTATGTGTAGAGTTGTGTGTGATTTGCTTTCGCTGGGTAATTAGTAGATGATAATCTGATCAAAATCAAGGAGTAGGGACTCTCGCTGGGGATCGGAGAGTGAATTTTGAGTTATGAAATTTCAGGTATTTATAAAGGATGGGAGTCAGTATATAGGTGCTAACCCCGAGGTGTGATTTGAAATGTGGGTCTCAATCCCGAAATAAGAATCACATGTCATAATCCATTTAAGGTGGTCTTGAAACTTATTTCAAAAGATGAGAATAGAATTGTGTGGGAGGGCCGAATCGAGATGGAAAACACACAGGCTCACATTCGACTCCAAAGAAAATATCTGCTACATTAAGGAGGGAAGTGTTGGGACTCATATCCAACTCAATAGGTAACAAGAAAATATGTGCGTCACGTTAGGAAGGAAATCACTAGGACTCAAATCCAACCTAAGAGGTGACAAGAAAATATGTGCATCACATTAGGAGGGAAAGCACTAGGACTCACATCCAACCCAAGAGGTGACAAGAGAATATATGTGCTACATTGAGAAGGAAAGCACAAGGACACACATCCAGCTCAAGAGGTAACGAGAAAATATGTGTGTCATGCTAGGATGGAAGGCACCATAACTCACATCCAACCCAAGCAGTGACAAGGAAATATGTGCGTCAAGTTAGGAAGGAAAGCACCAGGGCTCACATCCAACCCAAGAGGTGACAAGAAAATATGTGGGTTACATTGAGAAGGAAAGCACTAGGACTCATATCCAACTCAAGAGGTAACAAGAAAATATATGTGCTCATGCAGAAAATATGCAGATTCACACATGTGAATTTGTGGGGAATATGTGAATAGAATTTGTGAAAAAATTGGAAGCCTTAACATCCATTGAATGGGGACTCACACCAACCTTTGAAAATTTTGAAATTTGAAGAAATCGGAAGCCTTAACATTTATTGAAGGGGGTCACACACCGATATTCAGAGAATTTGAAATTTGAAGGAATCTGAAGCCTTAACATCCACTGAAGGGGGCCTCACACCGATCCTCAGAAAATTTAAAATTTGAAGGAATCGGAAGCCTTAACATCCATTGGAGGGGGCCTCACACAGATCTTCAGAGAATTTGAAACTTCAAGGAATCAAAATCCTTAACATCCATTGAAGGGGACCTTACACTGATCCTCGGAGAATTTGAAATTTGAAGGAATTTGAAGCCTTAACATCCATTGAAGGGGGCCTCTCACCGATCCTCGGAGAATTTCAAATTGGAAGGAACCGGAAGCCTTAACATCCATTGAAGGGGGCCTCACACCGATCCTCGGAGAATTTGAAATTTTAAGGAATTGGAAGCCTTAACATCTATTGAAGGGGCCCTCACACCGATCTTCAGATGTGAGGAGTCAAAATTTGGGTACTGACCCCAAGAGTCATATGAAAACAGTGTAGAAAGTTTGTTATGTTGAATTTGCAGAAATGTGTCATGTGAAAATGTTGATTTTGTTGAAGAAGATTTGTAAAGTTTTATGGGGTTTTGTGCAGAATGTGAAGTTCCGCGGGGATGTGAAGAGAGTTAATGCAGATAAAGATGGTTGTGTTGCGCGCACAAAGAGTAAGAAACTTCAAAAATGAGAGAATCCACTCAACAGATTTATTTTCTTTTCTTGTTGTTTTTCATCACATTTAATTTTTCAAAATATGTCTTTAAAATTTTAATTTTAGTTGGTTGATTTTCATGAAAAAAATTAGTTTTGTTGTTCATTCGTTTGTAATTACTTTATTTTAAATTTCATTTTTTTGTTAAAGGTTTATTGTTTCATTCTTCGCTCATTGAAATTTTGAATCAACGCGTGGTTTGTGGCTTCCATCCATCGTACAAAAAGGCAACTAACAAAAAGGCACATTTCTAAGAGAAATTTCCATTAATCTGCTCCAATAAAGATGTTACAGATCAAACGTAGGCTAACGCCTAAAAAGGTACAATATATAGTCCATGTTGAAGTACATCCAGATCATCTCATGCCATGAATACATTGTAGGCTGAACATATCATATACAAATCATGTTTCATTTTTAAAAAAAGGTGAACCCTTTGACCATCTGTACCAGGTATGACGAGCACCTAATCGAGCAAACCTTCTAAGTCATGCTCCAAGATAAGAGTTCCCTTCACATGTACTTAGAGGTACAACCCTCTCATAGCTTATACGACACTAGCTCTTCCAGTTTCAGGTGTAGCTGGAATCCATATGGTATTTTGTTGTCGTCCATCTTACAGAAGGTCAACGGACACCCTACAGTGTTGTACCCCTGGAATGCAATGTTATCTACACCATTGCCTTTAAGAACCAAAACTGAACCAACTGGCAGCAGAATCTCTACAGAGCTTCTGAACTCGCTAGGGCTGACAATGTCAATCTCTTTCCCAAATAATATATTGCTCTTACGCAGAAATGAGACCGTGCAGAAGGTCTTACAAAATCATGATGTTCAATGTGAGGAGGTATGCAGTCTCCCTCATCATATATGTTGATGATGCAGTTGTTTGGGATGCAGGTAGCTGGCAGCATGCTCCATCTGACAATTCTTTTGATCATCCACTTTATCATTGAGGGTAGTGGATCTACTTGATCATGGCTGAGGATCCCAGGCAGATTCCCCTATCTGTCATTTGTGATGTGTCATTTGTGAAGTTGTAATAGCAACCACACTGGATAGTAATCCTCCCTTTTCCTTGCATCCATTTCCTCAGCTTGGAATAGGTCCTTTCCATAAGTAAACCTGCTCGACCTCTGCCCCTTAGGTCAAAAATACAGTCAATAATACTTTTTTTGTTAGTCTCTAAGAATCTGGTATATAGTTCTAACCCCTCCAGTATGTTGATGAATTTTCTTTGAACTTCTTCATAAAATTCAAACTCTCTTTTATTTACTTTGCTTCTTTTGTAGTACTCCATCGTACTAGGGGTCAGTAGTTGTCGCGAGTGTTCCTCCTTCTGAACATTGGCAGGAACCCAAACTGGCACTGGTTGATCTGGAACATGAGACTCGACGTCTAGAGGGGTGTATGACCCTGGGCTCCATGACGCATACTAATCTGTCCCTAGTGGGACGTATGGCTCATCCATCATAAAATCTGAAGTCTGAGACCCATCGGTGCTGGAGGTATACTCCTCAAATGTACTGAAACATTGTAAATGTAGAACATTGCAATTCGAGAATTCTACAAATGCCCCCGTGGCTGATGTCCCAGCCGGTATTTGAGTGTTGCACGTCGGGCAACCCTTGCATAAAACATCTGAAACTGAAAGTGTATCTGACTCTGTCACGAATCTTGGTTCTTCATCTGTGGTGAGTAGGCTGATAGAAGTTTCTTTCATGTTTGGATCATAAATATGCCCCTCAAGAATAAGGGTGAGTAAGTTGTTCATCTCTCTCTGACGTCTGCATTCTTGTCATAGAAAAGCCCTTTGCTTCTTGCGGCTAGCGTTCCTGCATTGCATCCTGTGAAGCGAAGTACTTGGCAGTCATTCGTTATTGGCAGATACAAGGCCTCCTACTGGTGTAGCTACCATGGAGGGTAGACGGCTGGGCCCTTGCATCAGATCTTGCTCTATTATCACGTTCTTGCCTTTGTGTGATACATTATCTTTGGCAGTCACCCTCAGTAGTGAAGGCAATCCCTCTTTCTCCATACAACTAACTACATTTATGAGAGGACCTTCATAGTCCATGTCAACCTGGTTAAAATCCATGTTGAAGTCTTGGGTACCGCCCTGCAGTGCCATCTCCTCATTTAGTGTGAGGCTCCAGCCATCCTAAAAAGCAAAGATCAGCCTCTGTCCCGACATTTTTCTGCAGACAACAAAAAAAATGTCAGTAGGTCGAAACTTGGCATGAACAAGAACAAAATAAATTATTTATTAAAGTGAATTTTAACTTGTTTTAGTGAAATGAATTTTTTGAATTTTAATTAAATTTTTATGGAACATTATACTCAAAAGTGGAAAGGAAAAAAATTGAAGTTTAAAATTTTTCAAAATTTTCATTATGTTGAGATTAATTACAAAATTTGGACTTGGTCATAGTCATTTGGCCACATAGATAACCCTAAAACAATCAAAATTTCAAAGTTTCAAAGCAAGAAAAGGCAAGCGGTATCAGGCTGCATAATAGGTTTTCATGTATCATCCATTTATTGGTAACATGGGTCTTTTGCCGTGGAAGTCCACTAACTGGTAGGCTCCTCCTTTGTAGACGGCTCCTCCTGTGTAGACCTTTTCAACGACAAATGGTCCCTCTCAAGTTGGCTCAAATTTTCCACCTATTTTGCAGAGTGCAAGAATAGGCCTTTTGTGCACAAGTACGAGGTCACCAACTTTAAATGTCCTTGGGCAGACCAATTTGTCATGGGCTTGTACCATCGTTGCCTGGTAAAGCTCCAAATGTTGTTGTGCTTCTAGTCGTTTTCCCTCGAGACTCTTCAGTTCTTCAAGTTTGAGTCTTGTACTTTCTCTTATTGTGAGTTGGTTGGCAACAACAACTCTAAGAGACGGTGTTTGGACTTCTAGCGGTAGCACGGTCTCGAATCCGTACAAGAGCATATAGGGTGTACACTGAGTGGGAGTCTTGAAAGTCGTCAGGTAGGCCCACAAGCCTTCTAATAGTTTGTTGTGTCAATCTCTTTTGTTTTCATCCAGTATTTTCTTCAAAATCTGCACCAGTGTTTTGTTGAAGCACCAGTGTTTTGTTGAAGTGTTTTGTTGAAGGCTTCAGCCAGATCATGTACTATGGGATAGTAAACCGTAGAGTATCTCCAATCTATCCCATGTCCTTGACAAAATCGTTGATCTTTATGCTTCTAAAAGCTGTCCCATTATCGAAAATTTTTCTTCGTGACACTCCGAAATGATAGACGATTTGGCTTTTGAAAAATTGAAGGACGTGCTGTGTCGTAACATCACGTAACGATACTGCCTCTGCCCATTTGGAGAAGTAATCTGTAATAGAAAGTATAAACCTATGTCCTTTGGAAGATGGAGGGTCTATCGGACCTATTATGTCCACGCCCCAACACTCGGATTGCCACGAGGAAACAATTGGGTGCAGCACATTCGAAGGTTGGTGTAAGACTACTCCATGCACTTGGCATTGATGACATTTTCTGGTTGTATCCATGCAATCGGACTTCATTGTTGGCCAATAATACCTGAGTCTTTTAATCTTCATTTTCATTTTCAGCCCTTACTGATGAGCACCACACAATCCGGCATGTACCTCTTTGACAATATTTTGTGCTTCAGCTCTGCTTAAACACCGTAGCCACATCTGGTCGAATGATCTTCTATAGAGAACGTTTCCCATCAGGGCGTAAGACATAGCCCTTCTTGTGATATGATGTGCTTCAGACTTGTCTTCTGAGAGATTTCCAGTATGCGAATATTCTATTAATGGCTTGCACCAATCTTCACTGATGTCTACAACTATATTTATTGTTTCTTCTTTTTCATGATTGCGTAGAGTTTTGAGGCAACCTGGGACAAGACTTGTTTTTGTTGCACTGTGATTTCACTGG
Organism: Phalaenopsis equestris; assembly: GCF_001263595.1. Classification (NCBI taxonomy): domain Eukaryota; kingdom Viridiplantae; phylum Streptophyta; class Magnoliopsida; order Asparagales; family Orchidaceae; genus Phalaenopsis; species Phalaenopsis equestris. The sequence goes on from NW_018229078.1 coordinate 159,671, forward strand.
AATCCTCCGGGGGACATGTCATTTCCTTAGCAAGTTTTTCTAGAGCGTCAGCATGGGCATTATCTCCCCAAGGAATCTGGTAGATATTTACATCAGGAATCTGTTCCATAAGCTTCATCATGTATTGATGGTATTTTGCTAACCTTGGTTTCAGAATACTGTATTGTCCGGTGACTTACATGATGACAAGTTGGGAGTCGCCATAGATGGCAATGTTTGTTATATCCATTGAGATTGTCATTCCAAATCTGGTAATGAAAACTTCATATTCTGCTTCATTGTTGGTGCACGGCTCTGTCAGGTGGTATGAGAACCTCAACATACCCTTATCTGGCGTGATAAAGATCAAACCAATCCCTGCTTTGCCTGGTATAACTATGCCTGATCTTTTGGTTTTTTTGGCTGACGAAGCGCCATCAAAGTACATTTCCCAATGTTATGCACTCGAGAACTCCATTTGTAGTATTTGCTTGTCTGGTAACTCATCGTTCACAGAGAGGACCCAGCTGGGACCCAGCTGGCAGTGGATGTGCAGCAATAAAGTCTGCTAGTATTTGTCCCTTGATAGCACGGAGGGGAACAAAAGTTTGTTATGTAGTAAAAGTGTAACTTAAGGACAAGTAACATTTAAGTTTGGGTGATTTTGATACACCAAAATAATGTATTATTTTAATAAAGAAAAAAGTATACATTTAATGCTTATTTTCGGTGATATTTCACTTTAAATAAGGGTATTTTCATGTTTTTGTTGCACGTATATCAATTTTAGGCATTTGGATATATCAATTTTAAACATTTGGAGAAAAAGTAACAAAAACGATGAAATTTGGAGCCAAAAGAGCAAATTTTGTGTTTATGGCGCCTGAAGCGCCACTTTACAGAGAGCTGACACCTAAAGCGCCATTTTACAGAGAGCACATGCCTGAAGCACCAGGTTTGGCACCTGAAGCGCCAAAACCCAGAACAACGTAGTCTTAAGCAAGTTAGCACTTGAAGCACCAGAACCTTGAAGCACTAGAACCAGTGCCTGAGGTGCCAGAGACGACATTTTACAAATTAAGACAGTTCATGAAAAATTTTACATGAACTTTTAAAGGGCCACTTGTTCTAAATTCCCCATGAAGTAATTCAGTCCATTTATACTCTTTGGAAGGTTCTTTTATGAAGGGATATGTCTCTTGGATCATAAGTGATCCCGACTGTTTATATGCAACAGTATAACAATGACTTTAATTATAATTTTTACTTATATTTTCTTAGTTTGCAACAGTACCAAAAACTTGATCCTGAATATCGAACATAATATATTTTGATATATTATGTTATGTAATAAAAGTGTACATAAAATAACTTTAAGTCCTATTGTTGTTTTTTATTAAGACTAGTATAAAATTGGACTTTTATGTAGTAAAAGTGTACATAAAATAGGACTTTTTAATATTGTTATTTTGAGTATTTAAATTTAATACTCCAAAAATATTTGCAGTTTTTTATTAAGAGTAGTATAAAATAGGACTTTTATGTAGTAAAAGTGTACATAAAATAAGACCTTTTAATACTGCTATTTTGAATTAACTTTTTCATTTATATATATATTGGGATATTATGCAAGTATACGTATCATTATCAAATAATATAGGAATATATACGTATCATTATCAAATAATATAGGACTTTTTTATTAAGACCTGAATATCAAACCCACAGGAAAATTATCCAATATGCACTTTTGAACAACAAACATTCTATTCTAAAAAGACAATTACATAAACTAAAAATATTTTCGCAGTATCAAAATTTAAATATTTTTTGTATTTTTTATATTTTAACAGAGCAGTAACAATTTAAAAAGATAACTTGAGTTTATGTAAAAGAAAAACACTAAATTTGAAAAATATCTTTCTCCTTATCATGAATCAGTAATAAGTATAGGAATTTTGTTGTGGAAGTATGCAAATTGTGTTGTGCCAAATAGGAGCAATTATATTCTTTACCCTTACTAGAAGTGCTATAAAGAACATTAGCTAATTTAAAGTTTGAATATTTTGAAGACCGACTAGGCAGGGAAGATACCAGCTCTCACTCTAAAGTTCCCTTGATTCCCTCCACCTGAGGCTAACATCTCGTATAAGAAACTAAAACAATAAACCAAGTTGGGGGTTTTAACCTGTCACTTTAAATTCCTCAAACTCTACACCCTTCAATGATTATTTCCCTATTTATTTGCACCAGATCATATGAATTACATTCTCATTCATACAACCACATGTGATTCTTTCCAATTGTTAACTGAGACAATACCAACCCAGTTCTTACATGTTCTCAAAAAAAATTTTAACATCTAGATAGGCCAAATCAAGAAGTAAATGAAGTTCATGAATTTAAATCATCACAACTTCTTCAACCATTAAATATCAATACTCTCCATAACTTCCATCTGAACTTTAATTACTTCTCATTTTAAGGAGAAAGATAAAGAAAACTACTCAGAATCGATGGAGAAAATAAAAACACACTTTAGTTTACACTTTAGTTTAAAAGTAAAGTAGAAATCATTGTCAAACCAACAAGAAGTCTCGATTAAAACCAAAAGTAGTTTAAAACAAAAGATAAAAACTTATCTTAAATCCTCCACCAAACTCTTGAAGTTCCTTTGAATCTCTTTTCTTTTACAACACTCTCAAAATAAACTAAAAACAAAAAGCATAAAGTAAATTTTTGTGGTGCTTGAAAATCTATCTGAAACTATCTCTCCAAATTCCTTAGGACTCCTCTTCTTTTAACTCTTTTCATAACTTTCAAGCACCCCCTTCAAATGTCTCAACTTTCTTCTTTTATAAATCTCCAAAAGGTGCCTTCAAAACTTTTCAAAATGTGTCCACATTCGATGAATTCTTCAAAGAATGCCTCCTTTCACAAGTCTTTTAACCATATTTTCGTTCTTAGTGTGGTCATTCGTTCTTAGTGGTCATAACCACCCTCTTAAGCCAATAGATGCCTCAAATACCTCTTCAAAATTTGGCTAAATGAAGAAAACAGCCAAATAACTGCCTCTAGCGCTTAAGTGCGGGGCCTCTGGCACTTTGGCATGGCCTTCTCTGTTTATCCGGTGCGGATCTGACGCTTTGGCACCAAAACACTTTAGCATAATTTTCACCTTTTTGCTCAAAATTTGATCATTTTTCACTCCTTAAAATTTGATCATTTTTCACCTTTTTGCTCAAAATTTGATCATTTTTCACTCCTTTAAGCATTTTTCACCTTTTTACTTGTACTTGAAAGAAAAAAAATAAAAATATGTTCCATTAAAGCGGAATATCTCAAAAATAGGTATAAAAATGTGTAAAAACACTATATATTTTAGTTGTATCAAAATCCCCCAAACTTAAAATGTTACTTGTCCTCAAGTGACATTTCAATCTTTAAGAACTAAATAAGTAGGATATGTATATCAGTTTCTTTAGGAGTTACTAATATTTAGATTTTTATATATAGTGGTCCAATTTAGAAAAAATATTTAGTAAATGAGACCAACTTAAAGTTTAGAAATTTTTAATGTTAAGAAATATGAAAATATGAGTTCCTATCTAATTATGAAATATTGTACATTTTCCAAATTTAGAATTTAGTTCTTTTATTATCTCTAAATAAAAATTTTTATTTTAATTAATCTTACTTACTATATTATATTCTTAAGTTTTAGATTTTCTCAAGTCTTATACTTTAAAAAGTTCAAATGTGAAACCAATTTTTTATTAGGCACTAATCCTTAAGCTCTCCTCCCCTATATTTTTTTTTCTTTTTCTTTTTCTTTTTCATTTTTTCTTCTTTCTTCTTCTTTTCTTTTTCTTTTTCTCGTAAGGATTATTATATCTTAATAGACCTTTAATGGTTTTGAAATCCACTTCCCTTTCCTAAAGAAAAGTCCTGATATAAATCTTTTACTTATAAATATAATAATAGTTTCAAAAGTTATTTTAATAAAATAAATTTAATTATTAAAAATCAAATTCTAAATTTCTAAATTTTTCTTACTAAGGATAGTTACACTATATTTATCATTTTCTACACTAAAAACTTTTAACTTAAGATTTTTCTGCAATACTCAAAATTTTAACTAAATTTTCTTACTCATTTCTAAAATCAAAGTTTACTTCCCTAATATAACTTCATATACATGATATATTTTCTTTTCAAATCCAATTCACTTATAGCACAATTGAAAACAAATAAAATTCAAGTTTTGAAATATTTTTCATCCCCCCCCAAACTTAAATTTTTAACACCAAACTTAAATTTTTCCCAAACTTAAATTTTTAACAAGATTAAATAGTTTGCATCACATATATAATCAGGAATGAAAATAAAAATAACATGCTAACATGAATTTTTATACTCTAATTATACATGTATAAAAATAAAAACAGGAGTAAAATTAATTTTGATCAAATTTTCTATCATTTTCATTTTAATTTAATATGTAGAGATTTAATAGAATTCTAAGTAGTGGGGTAAACATATAAGCAAGCTAACACACTAATTTTGATTTCATAGTCTCAACATAAAAAAAAACTTACAAAAATGATAAAAGAAAAATACAGGGTAGCAGTTTCTGAATTTCAAATTTAAGATCTACGCTAGCAAGATTTTCAACTTTACAAAAGACATAGAAGTAAGTTAAGTTCTAAACTAACTAAATCACAGTACTAAACATACTGCAATAGATAGTACCATGGAATTTCAAAATAAAGTACTAACAATCACAAAAATCACAATATCAACTTAACAAAAGAGTCCTACACATCACAAAGTCCAAATAAACACACAAACTGCAAATGTAGCAAGTCCCGACCACATAGTCTCAAACATAATACAAACATAAAAATAAATCTCTCAGTTCTACTCCTCATCCTTTGAATCACTGCTATCCCAGACTTTTGCAGGCTCATAATCAGGGTAGTGTGGATATGGAGGAAACTGCACTCCTTAGTTAACCCTAATGAGGATTTCCAAAGATGAGTGAAATTTCTCTTCAAAATCAATTTTTCTCCTGTTATACCTATCAGTATGCTCTGCAAAATGCTCTAAAATGCTCTAAATTCTGAACTTTATCAGTAGTATAATTTATATTGTTCACCATCCTCTATAACTATTGATCTTGTGTCTCAGTAGACTCACCTCTAGAAGTAGAAGACCGTGAGGTAGATGATCTAGATGTAAAAGTAGCAGAGGTAGAAGCAGCAGACTTCTCCATTCCATAACTCCTTGAAAATCCCTTGAAAATCCTCCTCTCCTCCTTGAAAATCCTCCTCTCCAACCAAAAATAGAACCTTCTCCATCCTAAAATAGACTGCTCAGAATATGTCTTCACATTTACTTTAGTCATAGGCTTTAGAGGCAACAGTACTTCCTCCCAGCTATTATATTTCACTCCAACCTGCTCACATAAAGAAAAGATTAAGGAAGCAAATTTCAAACCTGTAGTAGTAACAGAAGTGGCAGAACTAATGATAGTCTGACATATCAAAGCTCCAATGTTGATGAGCTTTCCTTTCTGAATACAATAATTTAACGTCGCTCTCTCCCTAGTAACTTCACTAAGATGATTTGTTGGCAGCAGACAAGCAGAAATAAAATAATGCCATGCCTTTGAAGGTGCACTTAACTTTGACGTAGCAAAGTTGACTCTCCTCTCATTAGTGATCTTTTAGAGTCCTCCTTCAACTGTCAAATAAGAAATAATCTCATCTAGCTTCGTCTCTATCATACTATAATTTGCATAAAAACATAAAGTATCTGGTGAAAAATGGTAGAACAAATTGATTATCTCCGGTGAAAAAGGTATCAACTTTCCTTCAACTTTCCTCGAACCACTTTCCTCGAACCATGACTCTATCATCTTCAGCTTCAGGGAGGTTTGCCTATAACTCCCTAACAACAAACATAATTGCAATAACAAAAATATAAAAAAATTGTTCCCACTATCAGCGAGATCAAATCTTCCATAGATCCACCTGGATTCTTAGAACAACGCTCCTGGATAAGCTTTCAAGATTGCAACGCATCACTGTACCTATTTTGAGCTTTCAAACTCACAAACTTGCTCAAATGAAAAGGGCACTTTCTTTTACTCCTCTTCATTCTTGGTGTCACTCTACAAATTTATAAAATTCAAAAAATAACTTCAAAAATCATGTCTAAACTACTAAACTAAACTTCCAAATGCATAAACTACACTTCCTATACAATTTCCATAGATTTTTCCTCATTTTTCATTATGAATAGTGAATTTTAGAATTCTTCCAAATGTACTCAAAATACATGGTGAAAATCCAAAATTTTTTAATAGAAGTAAAGCTCTTACCTTAAGAAATATAAATCTAGCAAATTTTTTTCAATTTCACCAAGAAATCTCCACTTAATAGTGTGCCCTAGCTCTCCAAAATTGCGATTTTGAGAGGTTGAAGGTGATGGGAGGACAAAAAATGGTAATTTTTTGCTTAAATTTTCACTTTTAATTGTTCGCAAAGCAATTTTCATGAACCGGCGCTTAAGCATGCATAAGTGGTGCTTAGGCAGCTCTTGGGTTACCTCGCACTTAAGCACGATATGTGGAAGGTGCAAGTGCAAGATTTTTGAGATTTTTAAATTTAAGTAAAATGCACTGTTTTCCTAAGTATACCACCCCTATATGGTCTCATAGCACTTAAATGACTATCTGATGACTATTTTCATCTCCTATAATTCTCCTCTCTCTCAACATTCTCCAATATAACTATTTCAATTTGAGGCTAAAAATAACAAAAATTTTCACAAAAAAAAACACATATATTAATTCACAAACTATTACAAAATACATGTAACACATAATTCTCACTCCAAATTGTCTTGGATGAGAAAATTTTCTAAATACAAACACCTAACAAACATACACAATTAACACATAAAGTCATAAAAACTAAAAAAAAAACTTAAACGTTATCACACATGAGATTTCAATCATACAAACTTTAAAATCGAACTTAATTCCATTCTTCATTTGATGGGACAAACTCTAGTCTTTCGTTAGTCTCTCCTGGGGCAATCGGAATATAAAGTTGATAAAACAGACAGTGGTGAGGTTCTCTGATATTATCTTCTTCAAACCATTTTTGGTTGAGAAACATCTCCTTATCTGCTTCCTCTATTAAAATAGCATGACTAAATTACATTTTCAGTTGTCATCCAATATGCTCAAAATGTGCATGAATCTCAATTACCTTGGTCTCAGGTAAAGCCATGGCAGACTCAATTTTGTTGATCTTTTCTAAAATTCCTACAATACTAATGGCTAAGAAACTACTATACATCTCCTGTGCACTTTGACTAATGAATCTCTTCCTCATGGTCTCTTCCTTCTTCTTCAAATCCATCTTCTATGAAGTCATTTTCTCTAAATCCCTCTTTGTCTTAGACTGTTAGGGCTAAAAATGATCTGAGGTAAAATTCCTTCACAAAACCCTTCTATTTATAAGACTAAATCCCTCAAATAACTTCTAGGCACGTTTAGGAACTGCCTTGGCACATTTTTACAAACTAATTGGTGGTTAAACCTTCTAGAATCTTAATTTCACAGATGGCTTATAACCATCACGCTTAAGCGCCGAATATTGGCGCTTAAGCGCGAGTGCTTGATTTTGCACCAGTCTATTAAACGTCCAAATTCTCATTCTAACATGTCTAGCTCACTAAATAAAGTCTTAAAATCAATACTAACACATAATAGCTCAAAAATACTACCTCAATTTTTCTTAATCACAAACAAACTATAATCAAAGAAAAAAACACATTGATAATTGTGGGTTGCCTCCCACAAAGCGCTTTGTTTTACGTCGCCCGACGTAAATAGTGCTTACTCTAGTTGATCCAACATCATTCCATCATTTAACTTATGCTGATCCCTTATAAAATAAGACTTCAGTCTATGACCGTTAACTGTAAATATTTTCTCAGACTTAGGATCTTTAATATCCACAGCTCCATAAGGATAAACTTTAATCACAATAAATGGGCCCATCCACCTGGACTTAAGTTTTCCGCGAAATAATATTAACCTTGCATTATATAGCAAGACTTGTTGCCCTGGCTTAAAATTTTTAATTTTTAGTGAGACTCCTTCGATCATGGCACATTTTCATCTTTTCCTTATAAATCTTAGCATTTTCAAAAGATTCATTCCTTATCTCTTCAAGGTCATTTAAATGCAATAATCTTTTCTTACCAGAATATTTCAAATTAAAATTGAACTCTTTAATTGTCCAATATGCCTTATTATCAAGTTCAACTGGTAAGTGATAAGGTTTCCCAAATATTAGCCTATATGGGGACATTTGTATAAGAGTTCTATATGCAGTCCTATAAGCCCACAAAGCATAGTCAAGTTTTACTGACCAATCCATTTTAGTTGGATTCATATCTTTTTTCATAATTCTTCTAATTTCCCGATTAGATAATTCAGCCAAACCACTTGTCTTAGGATGATAAGCAGTAGTAATCCTATAGTTTATATGATATTTCTTTAATAACTTCTCCATTATGGCATTTCTAAAATGAATTCCCCCATCAGTTATGATAACTCTTGGCATCCTAAATCTACAAAATATGTTCATTTTCAAAAATTTTGCAACACTTTGAACATCACATGGAGGTAAAGCAACAACTGGTAAAGCAACAACTTTTATCCATTTGGATATATAGTCCACTGCTAACAGTATATGTAAATTTTTGAAGGATGGTATAAATTGTCCGATGAAATCCAAGCCCCAAACATCAAATATTTCAACTGCTAGCATATAATTGAGGGGCATCACATTTCTTCTAGAAAAATTTCCTACTCGTTGACATCTATCACAAGTTTCTATTAAAGTTTTAACATCTCTAAAAATCGTAGGCCAATAAAAGCCAGATTATAAAATTTTGTATGTTATTATCAACAATAAAATGTCCCCTTAAAATCAAAATTATGACATTTTTGGATAATTTCATAAGTTTATTTTAATGGTACACGTCCTCGAATAATCATATCCTTTACTTGTTTATATAAAAAAGGGTCATCCCAAAAATAAGTCTTAACTTCAGAAATAAATTTCCTCTTATATCGGTATGTCATTCCATAGGATATAATATCACTAACATGAAAGTTCTCAATGTCGGCATACCACGGAACACGCCGCTCATTAATATTGAACAATTTTTCATCTCGAAAATGTTTATTAATTTCTTTTTCAAAATAGTTTTTCAAAATAGATCTTTTTCAAAATAGAGTTGTTTTTCTAACTCAAGTTTGGGGAAATAATCTGTAATTTGATTTTCAGTTCCCTTTTGATTTACTATTTCAAAATCAATTTCTTGCAAAACAAGAATCCATCTTATAAGTCTAGGTTTAGCATCCTTCTTTTTCATTAGATACTTAATAGTAAAATGATCTATATGCACTACACAATGAGTTCCAATTAAATATGATCTAAATTTATTTAAGGCTTATACTATTGCTAATAACTCTTTTTCAGTGGTTGCATAGTTAATTTGAGTTTCATTAAGAGTTTTACTAGCATAGTAAATAACTTTAAAAATTTTATCATATCTTTATCCTAAAACAGCTCCAATTAATTATCCTAAAACAGCTCCAATAGCATAATCACTAGCATCACACATCAGTTCAAAAGGCTTTCCCCAATCTGATGAAACTAGAATTGGTGCACTGGTTAATTTTCCTTTTAATAACTTAAAATATTTTAGGCACTCTTCATCAAAATTAAAAATTGTATCTTTCTCTAGTAAATGGCAAGGCTTAGCAATTTTTTAAAAGGCTTTAATATATTTCCTGTAGAATCTAGTATGTCCTAAAAAAACTCCTAATTTCCCTTACATTCGTTGGATAAGGTAAATTAGCGATGGTAAATTAGTAAATTAGCGATCACTTAAATTTTAGTAGGATCTACTTTCATACCATTTTCAGATATTTTATGTCCTAATACAATTCCTCCTGCTACCATAAATTGACATCTTTCCAAATTAAGGACTAAATTTGTTTCTTCACAGCACTTAAGAACTTTAGATAAACAAAGTTCCAAACACTAAAAAATCATCCATAAATACTTCACTTTTCAATTAAATCACAAAAAAATTTCATCATACATCTTTGAAGTGTAGTTGGAAACCAAAGAGCATTCTTCTAAAAGCAAAAGTACCATACAGACTGGTAAAAGTTGTTTTCTCTGGATCTTTAGGAGTTATTTATATTTGGTGATAACCTGTATATCCAACCAGAAAACAAATATATTTATGCCTAGCTAGCTTATCCAGCATTTGATCTAGAAAAGGTAATGGAAAATGATCTTTCTTGCTGGCAAAACTTAATTTTCTATAATCAATACATATTCGCCACCCTGTAACTTGTCTAGTAAGTATTAACTCATTATGTTCATTCATAGTCATAGTTACTCATCCTTTTTTAGGAATGTAGTGAATTGGACTAACCCATGCACTATCTGAAATAGGGTAGAAAATTCCAGCATCTAACCACTTTAAAATTTCTTTCTTTACAACTTCTTTCATAACAGGATTCAATCTCCTTTGAGGATTAGCCCTGGGTTTGCAGGTTTCTTCCATATGAATTCTATGCATACAAATTGAAGGATTGATTCCATTAATATCAGCTATAGTCCATCCAAAGGCTTTCTTAATTTTTTTTAATATTTTCACCAATCTTCCTTCTTCTTCCATCGTTAACTTTGAGGAAATTATAATAGGTTAAGTAAAGGAATCTCCTATAAAGGCATATTTGAAGTGATGAGGACGTAACTTCAACTCAAGTTCTGGAGGTTTTTATATCGATGGACAAATTGATTTATCTTTTTCTATATTGTCCAAAATTTCAAAACTTTCTCAAGCATAGTTTGAATCTTCCTTACAAGATCTTCACATTGATCTAGTTCCTCTTCTTGCTCGTATTTTAAATCTTTCTCTTCAGATTTTTTTCATAAGTAGTTTTGAAATGACATTCCCTCAGATATCTTATAACATCCATTCTATAACATTCATCATTTTTACCTTTTGCAGGATATTTCATTGATCTTAAAATGTTAAAAGTAACAGTTTGATCATTGATGTGCATTGTTAATTCCCCTTTCTATACATCTATCATTGCTCTTCCTATGGCTAGGAAAGGTCTCCCCAAAATGATAGGTATCTCTTTA
>NW_018229078.1:171042-177335 GCF_001263595.1 Phalaenopsis equestris
AATCTGTCTCCTATTGCACATGAAATTGTAAAGCTACCAGGATCTTAAAGCTTTTCAAGAAGCTTCTTTTGAATTATAGCACTAAGAAGCTTCTTTCGAATTATAGCACTGCACTCCTCCCTAAGTCCAATAGTCTCATTATCTTCAAACTTCCTTTTCCTGTTAAGAATATCCTTCATAAACTTTACATAGCTTGGCATTTATTGTAAGGCATCAGCAAATGGAATATTAATTGTAAGCTTCTTAAACATTTCTAGAAATTTCGAAAATTGCTTATCCAACTTCTGCTGACGAAGTCTCTGAGAAAATGGAGGTGGTGGTTTTTCTAAGTTAACTTTAAGTGGAGAAATAGGACTTTCAGAATCTTTTGGAGCATCCTCTTTTGATTCTTCAATTTCTTCTCTCTCTACTTAAGTTTCTTTTTTAACCTTACCTTCCAACTCTCTTCCGCTTCTAAGTTGAACGGCTTTTACTTGCTATTTCTTCTGGTTTTTTGGATTTGTTTCAGTATTCTTAGGAAGTATTTTATCAGATCTATTACTTAATGAATTTGCAATTTGTCCAAGTTGATTCTCAACATTTCCAATTGTAGCTCCTTGACTTTGTCACTAATTTCTCATTTGTAACACCACTTCTTTTATAGACAACTTCTTCTCCTTAAATTGTGTATTACTATTTAAACCTCAAGGCTAAGTAGATCTATAATTATTATTCCCTTGGTTTTTTCAGTTTCCTAATGGGTTCACTTGATTGTTCCCCTATTGCTGATAATTACCACCCATAGTGTTATTCTAATTAAAGTAGGGATGGTTCTTCTAACCTATAATATATTTAATATGGGTTATTATGCTTGTTATTAAGGGAATTTAAAGTTTCTAATGATGCTTGAGAATCTACCATTTGGCCTAATGAATTCTCTTCAATCATGGAAATTGGTTGAGAATAATTCATTCCAAATTGGTCTAACTTCCTTGAAATTGCAGCAACTTGATTTGCTAACAAAGTAAATGCATCAGATTCATGAATATTGGCCACTTTCTTTGGATTCACCCTCTGAGAAGGCCATTGAAAATTATTGGTAGCCGTTTCTTCAATTAAAGCATAAGCGTCATGAAATAGTTTTTACATCAATGAAGCACCAGCAGCTGCATCGATAATAGATCTAAGAGATCCAACTAATCTATTATAAAAAGTTTGAATTATTAACTAATCTGGTATAGCATGGTGTGGACACTTTCTTAAGAGTTCTTTAAATCATTTCTATGCTTCATAAATAGATTCCCCTTCAAACTGATTAAAAAATGTAATATTATTTCTAAGCTTCGCAGTTTATATGGTATAAAATATTTAGGAAGCAATTTTTGTGCTCAATCACCCCAAGTTCTGATAGATCCAGGTGCTAATGAATTTAACCACATCTTAGCGTTATCCCTCAGTGAGAAAGGAAATAACCTAAGTCTTATGGCATCATCTGATACACCATCATATTTAAATGTAGTGCACAATTCTAGAAAATTGGCAAGATGTAAATTTGGATCTTCAGTTGGTGATCCCCCAAACTGATTATTTGATACCATTTGGATAATAGTAGGTTTAAGCTCAAATAAATTAGCCACTACAGTAGGTTTTTTAATACTACAATGAAGTTCATCTATCGTAGGGTTGGCATAATCTCTTAAATGTCTAAACTCTTGATGAATTTCAGTATTTTGATAATTTTGATTTGTCATTTCTATGTTTTTTTAGATTTTTTAAGATTTTTTATTTTTTTGATTTATTTTTATTTTCTTAAAAGTTCTTTCTAATTCAGAATCGTAGGGCACTATTCCTTTAGAACCTGAACTATGCATACACTTACTAAATATAAAAATAAAATAAAACATGCAAAATAAAATATAATATTTGTTAAAGTTTAAATAAGACCTTCTAAAAATAGAAATTTGCTTTTAAATCAATTAATTTCTCCCTAGCAATGGTGCCAAAACTTGATCACGAAACTACTTATATGCAACAGTATAGTAATGTCTTTAATTATATTTTCACTTATATTTCCTTACTTTGTAACAGTACCAAAAACTTGATCATGAAGAAAATAAGAATTTAACTTTTTAATTTACATATATTAGGATACTACGCAAGTATATATATAGTTATTAAGTAATATAGGACTTTTTTATTAAGACATGAATATCGAACCTACAAAAAAATACGCAATATGCACTATTGAATAGCAAACTTTCTATTTTAAAAAGGCAATTATTTAAACTAAAAATACTTTCGCAGTATTAAAATTCAAATATTTTTAGTATTTTTGATATTTTGATAGAACAGTAACAATTTAAAAAGATAACTTGAGCTTATGTAAAAGAAAAGCACTAAATTTGAAAAATATATTTCTCCTTAGCAATGGTGCCAAAACTTGATCACGAAACTACTTATATGCAACAGTATAGTAATGTCTTTAATTATATTTTCACTTATATTTCCTTACTTTGTAACAGTACCAAAAACTTGATCATGAAGAAAATAAGAATTTAACTTTTTAATTTACATATATTAGGATACTACGCAAGTATATATATAGTTATTAAGTAATATAGGACTTTTTTATTAAGACATGAATATCGAACCTACAAAAAAATACGCAATATGCACTATTGAATAGCAAACTTTCTATTTTAAAAAGGCAATTATTTAAACTAAAAATACTTTCGCAGTATTAAAATTCAAATATTTTTAGTATTTTTGATATTTTGATAGAACGGTAACAATTTAAAAAGATAACTTGAGCTTATGTAAAAGAAAAGCACTAAATTTGAAAAATATATTTCTCCTTCTCATGAATTAGTAATAAATATAGGAATTATGTTGTGGAAGTATGCAAACTATGTTGTGTCAAAAAGGAGAAATTATATTCTTTACACTTACTGAGATGCTATAAAGAACATTGGCTAATTTAAAGTTTAAATAGTTCTAAACATCGACTAGGCAGGGATAGGATACTACGCAAGTATATATATAGTTATTAAGTAATATAGGACTTTTTTATTAAGACATGAATATCGAACCTACAAAAAAATACGCAATATGCACTATTGAATAGCAAACTTTCTATTTTAAAAAGGCAATTATTTAAACTAAAAATACTTTCGCAGTATTAAAATTCAAATATTTTTAGTATTTTTGATATTTTGATAGAACGGTAACAATTTAAAAAGATAACTTGAGCTTATGTAAAAGAAAAGCACTAAATTTGAAAAATATATTTCTCCTTCTCATGAATTAGTAATAAATATAGGAATTATGTTGTGGAAGTATGCAAACTATGTTGTGTCAAAAAGGAGAAATTATATTCTTTACACTTACTGAGATGCTATAAAGAACATTGGCTAATTTAAAGTTTGAATAGTTCTAAACATCGACTAGGCAGGGAAGACACCAGTTCTCACTCTAGAGTTCCCCCGATTCCCTCAACTTGGGGGGCTAACATCTTGTATCAGAACCTAAAACAATAAACCAACTTGGGGGCTTTAACCGGTCACTTTAAAGTCTAACTCTACACCCTTCAATGATTATTTTCTTATTTATTTTCACTAAATCATATGATTTACATTCTCATTCAAACAACCTCATGTGATTATTTCCAATTGTTGACTGAGACAACACCAGTCCAGTTCTTACATGTTCTCACAACAAATTTTAACATCTGATAGGCCAAATCAAGAAGTAAATGAAGTTCATGGATTTAAATCATCACAAATTCTTCCAACATTAAAGATTAATACTCTCGACAACTTCCATCCAAACTTTAATTACTTATCATTTTAAGAAAAAAGATAAAGAAAACTACTCAGAGTCTATAGAGAAAACAAAAACACACTTTGGCTTAATTGTAGAAATCATTGTCAAACCAACAAGAAGTCTCGATTAGAACAAAAAGTAGTTTAAAACAAAAGATAAAAACTTATCTCAAATCCTCCACCAAACTCTTGAAGTTCCTTTGAATCTCTTCTCTTTTACAACACTCTTAAAATAAACTAAAAGCAAAAAAACAAAAAGGATAAAGTAAATTTGTGTGGTGCCTGAAAATCTCTCCAAAACTATCTCTTAAAAATTAAGAATCCTCTTCTTCTAACTATTTTCAAAACTTTTAAGCACCCCCTTCAAATGTCTTAACTTCCTTCTTTTATAAATCTCCAAAAGGTGCCTTGGAAACTCTTTGAAATGTGTCCACATTTGATTAATTCTCTAAAGGATGCCTCCTTTCAAGAGTCTTTTAACCATATTTTCATTCTTAATGGTCATAACCACCCTCTTAAGCTAATAGGTTCCTCAAATACCTCTTCAAATTTTGGTCAAATGAAGAAAACCGCCAAATAACTGCCTCTGGTGCTTAAGCGCGAGGTCGCTGGCGCTTAAGCGCTCGCTGGCGCTTAAGCGCAGCCTTCTCTGTTTAACCTGTGCTTAAGCACTAGATCTGGCGCTTTAGCGCCAAAACACTTTTGCACAATTTTCACTTTTTTGCTCCAAATTTGAACATTTTTCACTCTTTTAAGCATTTTTCACCTTTTTGATTGTACCTAAAAGGAAAACACAAAAATACCTTTCATTAATAAAAACGTCTTCCATTAAAGTGCAATATCTCAAAAATAGGTATAAAAATGTGTCTAAAAACACTAAATATTTTAGGTGTATCAATATGACATATTATTTGAAATTCAAAAGGGTTGCCTTTTGGATAGAATTTTGGAGGAAATTTTGAATTCTTTTTAGAGGGAGGCGGCCTCTAATAAGAGAAAGGGAAGCCTAAGGCATCAAAAGGGGGTGTGTACAGGAGGTCAAAGGAGGCGTGAAGGGGGAATTCAAAGAAGGCAATAGAGACTTGAGAGAGAGAGAGAAAGTCAAGGACTTGGAGATTTTCTTCAAACATCATAAGAGGAGAGGGAAGGTGAGAGATTTCTTCTTCATTACACTTATATGAAAGAATTGAGAGTGCTTGTAAAGAGTGAAAGTGCTCGAAGCTAACTTCTAGGGATTTGCTTGGGAAAGATTGTGAGATAAGTTGTGTTTTTTATTTATTTATTTTGTAAACGTATTTTTATATATGAAATCCATGTTTTTTTGTTTCCTTCTCATGAGTTTGGAGTAGTCTTCTTTATCCTTCTCCCTATAATGAGATTTGATTTTGTGAAGAACTGGTTTTGTTTTATACGGCTTTAAATGTCAATAATTTGTGATGATTCAAACTCTGATCTTCATTTAATTTTTAAACTGACCAATTGAAATTTTAAAATGTGTTAAGAAACATATATTCCAAAAACTCTATGATTTCGACAACATAGAGAGAGTTACATTTGATTCCATGGAAGAGGATTTCATCCATGGGGTTGAGTGCAAATAAATAGGGAAATATACTATGTTAGATGCAAAATTGGTTATTTTAAGGTGGCAAATTAAAATTCCCAACTTGGTCTGGTTGATTGGAAACTAATGCGAGATTGTTAGCCCTCAGGTGAGGGAGTAGTAGGAGCTCTAGAGTGGCAGTTGGTATCCTCCCAACCTAACCATGGAATTAGGGGCCAAACTCTGGATTAGTGATTGTTCTTTATGCACTTGGATGAGGGTAAAGAACAGGATTGCTTCTATTTGGTACAAAAAAATTTTTATAAATTTTTAAATGATTTTAATTTCTTCACAATCTATATGCTCATTATAAAGGGGAAAGATGTTTTCTTAAATTTGAACTCTTTTTCACAAAAACTTTATTTAGATTTCATAAGTTTGCTTTTGAAATTTTAGCAAATACTTTAATTAATTTAGTATTTTTTACTGCATTTTTTTTTAGCATACACTAAATTACTTTAGGTTTACATTTCGTACTTCAGTTTTGTATTTTCAATTATGTTTTACATTATAATCATAAGAATTTACATATAAGCATTTCTAACTTTCTTATGGGATCGATATCTTGGACTACATTAGAGCCCTTTATTACTTGAGCGATACACATGCTTACGTAATTATTAGAGGATTTTGTAGTTTAAAGATTATTAAAAGATAAAGTTATTTTTATTAAAGTTATTTTTGTTGGGTTTACATTGCATATTTATTATTATAACATTTGTGTGTATTTGGTAATACTGAAAAATATCTGCAAAAGTTACACACAAAAAACCGCCGCATCAGGGTTCATGACTAACCATGCGGGTGTTGACCTCACTTTTGGTTGAGGTATAATTTTCCTCTTTAGTAGCCTAGGGTCTAGCCATAGGACTTTCCTGTTGACTATTCCT
>NW_018229078.1:177363-189652 GCF_001263595.1 Phalaenopsis equestris
TCCAAACTCCTCTTTACTCAACTTGAAGTTCCACATAGTGGTCCTAATCTCTAGCACTTAGTAGGTGGGGTCATTATGAGGGAGCCCAATGAGAGTTCCCATAGGACTACTTGACCTTAGGGTTGACCCTGGGTGTTGGTCTAGAGCTAAGGTACTCACCTCACTCGCAATCACGCATAAATACAAACCCAAAATTTCTTGACTTCGATACCTTAATCCTTTGGCAGACTCATGTAGATAGTCCCCTAAACCCACTAGCCCTATGCTACGGTTTAGCAAAAACCCGTACATAGATGACCCAAATGAGGTTTCCATTGGTCCATAGCTCATTTAAGATGGTTAGCTCCCAAATTCTACAAAAAATACTGAACTTGGCCTTTTTTCACTAAACTCCCCCAACTTACCTAAGTACCCTTGAAACCCTAAATTTGGCCAAAATTCCTAAATTTACCCAAAATACCCAAATTTGTTCAAAAATTACTTCAAACCTTTTGAAAACATCCAAATTACCCAAAATCACCAAAAAAATGCAAAAACACCAAAATGCCCGTCCTTAGCCAAAAATTTCAAAATTCTCAAAAATCCAAAAAAACTCCCAAAACCTTCCAGATATTCTGAATTTCATTTTTCTCAACTACCACATGACCCAATTTGATCGTTTTTACCAAAACCCCTTAATTGCCTTTAAATGCCCAATTTCCCTAAATTCACCTCAAATATCCATCAATTTGGTCCCAATTCCCCCCAATTTCAATTATAAACTTAAATTTTGTAAACTCAAATTCACCTTGCATATGACAAATCTAAATCAAATCCAAGCTTAATTGGCCCATGATTTGAGCCCAATTTTGATCTAAAGTAAACCCACCCACAATTTTGGCCATATGACTTAATCTCACCAAATTGAACCTATATCCTACTCAATTTGCCATAATTTGTGTTGAAAACTCTTCATAACACTCCTAAACATCAAAATTAACCTTCATTTGGCCAGACCTTCAATTAGCTTTGGTGAAGCCTCAATTTCATTTAATTTTGATCTAAGTCCAAAAAGACCCAATTTTACCATAAATTGGCCAGGTCTCAAAATTCCTCCAAATTGATTGCCTTAACCCAAAAATTGACACCTAATTTATGTTAAAAACTCTTCATGACATTAATATTGACCATTCTCAACAATAAATTTGGACTTAGCCCAATCCTAGCCCAATCTAGACCCAAGTCTAGCCCAATATGCCCAAAGTGACCAAAATTCAAAAATCCCTCAAATTGAACCTCTAATTGAACTAAAAATCACTTCAATCCTGCACCAAAAATGTTCATTACAATCATCTACACAATTTTGATCAATCAATTGGGCTCAAGGTTATGGCTAGCCTAGCCCAAACCCAAGCTTTAGTCAAATTGACCTACATGGACCCCTTCACCAAAAGTTGACCCAATCTAGCTAAATTGGCCAACCAAAAACCACCACAGCCAAATTTTGGACCTTATTTTCCAAGATAAACCCCATGGAACCACCCAAATGAGCCATGGACCAAAGGATCCCCAAATCAAGGGATTTAGTTTCAAAATTGCTTAAGCCTAAGGGATTTTTTTTCAAAACTAAACACCTGCCAAAATAAATTATTGTGACAGATTCCCCTGGCTCACCTGACCTCCTGGCCTCCCCCTCTAGCCTTACCAGCCGACCTAGTCACCGGAGGAGCGAAAAATGCGAGCCACCACCCAAAAATCCAAACCCAATTCAAACCTAGAGGACACCTCATCCAATTTGAAATTTAGGGCCTCTCTGCCCTTCACATGAGCAAAACTTTGCACCCATACAATGGCCCCTAGAGCCATCCTAAGATTTTTTTTTATAAAAGCTTTACCTCCATGGCCGTTGAAGGTGTGCTGAAAATTTCTTAAGGATACCCTTTGAAATCACTCCCTAAGCTTTCTTGAGACCTCCACAGTTAAACCCAACCACTCCATTGCCCTAATTCTCTTTGTCGGAGTTCAATTTTTTAGCTCAAAACCTTGTCAAAGATAGGACATTCTCCACCACACCTCCATAGTGCACCAAATCCAAATTAAACTCACCCACACCATCACCACGGTGAAAGAAGAAGAAGTTCCATCAAATCTCCCTAATACAAAGCCTCTAAATAGCGCAAGACCAACACCCAAATCCGACCTTGATCGAATTTAGGTCTAAACCTTTCACCATGACTAGAGGCTCAATCTTTAGCCTCCTTGGACCTCCACAAACATGTCAAGCACCTCTGATTGAAGCTTCCTTTCTCAGAGCAAAGCTATTGAACCTATTGAACTTCCCCTCTTCCCGACCCTCTTCCCGATCCTATTTTGATTCTCCATTTAATTAGAGTTGATAATGGCATGTTTACCGTATGGATGTGTTGGTCACACTTAGATGAGTCTATAGGATCAAACCCGATGTCATTTAATGGAGAAATGGGGGACATCTTGAGGTTTTAGGGTTATCAGTTATGGGTTCACTCTATTTTGGGATGATGATGCGGAACCGTTGGATCACGCGTATATCAAATGAAGAGCTCTAATTGCGCCGGATGGGAGCACGGTTCATAAAGCGCGGGCTGAGTCAGTGGTTATGTGGAAGGCGGCATCTAATCAAAGTGCCCCATGTGTGTTTTCAGAGCCGCCTAGGATCTAGTCAGTGCCACCTGTTTAAGTAGGAAATTAGGGATTTTATGATTTAAATAAATACCCCTAAATTCAAAAATTCATATCTTGTTGTAGAAAAATTACAAAAATAAAATAAAAATATCATCTTGCTCAGTGAATAAAGAAGAATAATGAAGAACTGATTTGAAATTTATTTGATGCATATTTTATTTTTTATTAATTAAATATTATTTTAAGTCTTTTAATTCTCCATGCATGTAGACATTTTACCAAGGCTTGAAATTTTGGCATGTTGTTGTTTCTATCTTAGGGAACATTCTCTAATTTTTTCAAAGTCAGAGGAGATCTCTAGACAGAGATCCATATTTCTCAAGCTTATGTCTACTATTTGCATAAATTAATTATAACAATTAGCATGTTGGTTAGAAATATCCAAGAAAATTTTGGAAGGTTAATTGTGGCTAGGGAAGCCTTTGAAAAAAATTTCATGAGATAAGTCATTAAGAATCCACCTAATTATCACAAACCCTAAAATACAAAGAAATTTAATTTTGGGAAACACAGACATCTAAATAACTTAATTTTTAATCTCCACTAAGATTCAAAGTTCAGAGAACACTCCATAAAAATTTCAAAATAGTTGGAGCTTATTTCATAACTCAAATTGATTTTCTAAGTTAAATGTCATTTTTAACACCAAAATGATTTTTAACAATTAAAATATAATGCAATAAATTATGAAAATTGATTTTGGAGTTCTCTGTGATCAGTGGAATTTTCTAAAAATAAACATGTAATTAAAATAAAAATTACATTTTTTAAGCCTTTCTTTAATATTTAATTAATTAAAAAATAATAAAAATAATAAAAATAATAAAATTCATAGAAATATTCTAAATTGCTTTCTATGCACTTAGGAATAATCAGAATATTTTTCCTAACTTTTTAAGTGAAGATATTGAATTATGAAGCTTAAAAATAATTTTTAAAGGCTAAAAAATGGACTTTCACCAAAATAATTCTAAGAATTCAAAAAAAAATTAGAAAAATATGAAATTTCATTTTCTAGGTTCCTTGACCTCAGATAGATTTAATAAAATAGTGAAACTTAATTTTCCATATTTAAAATATTTTATAATTAAAAATGCTCAAAAAATTAATATAATTCTAGTAATTCAAATAAAACTCAATAAATAATAAAATTTGGTCCCAATGATTCTCTGGTTTAAGTATACCTATAGAAAAAATTTCAATGGATTAGTCTTCACCTTGGTGAAGTTAGGAAATTTTCTTTGAAAATTCCTATTTTTTGCATGTAAATAAATATATAAATTAAATTAAAATTTGAAAAATCATGTTTTCTCCTCTGATATCTTAATTGACCCATGAATGAGGTGGGATAAAAATTCCAAAGTCATTTGAATAAAATTTGATGAATTATGAAGTATTAGAGCCTTAGGGGCAGCAAAAGTGCAATTTTGGAAATTTAGCCCTAATTAACATTTAGGCTTAATTCAAGAAAGGGAAATGGGCAAATTTTGATCTTAATTAACATATTTGGATGATTGAAATATAAGGGATTAATTGGTAGAAACCAATCTCACTTTTATTAATTAAAGGATAAATTTGTAATTTCCTTAAATTATTAAAATTTGGGAGTTTACCAAATTAAATGATCCTAGGCTTAGGGGTATAGTCTTGGGCATTAATAATTCACTAATTTAATACCCATATCTGGTGTTCAAGTGACATTCAAATGTTTTGATGATTAATTATTATCACTTCAAATTTAGTCTCTTTCAAAATGACTAAAAGATCTGCCAGGAACTTAAGGGCTTAGTAGTGACCTAAGTTATCGGCTAACCAAGCCTCCTCCGTCCCATTCTTTCTAACTAGGAGGAGTCTTCCCTGTAATTACATAGTCATCCTCTTCATGTCTCATTATTCCATTTTTTGTCCTGAGACATAAATATCCAAATCAACCCCTATTATGAAAATATCCAAATTGAACCCCTATTATGAATCGTCAAACAAAAAGTTTACCACGTCGTCATTCTTCCTATCAAACCCACCTTCAAATTGGAAATCAATAAAAACTAAGTGGACCTGACTCGTCGAATCATTATTCTATAAGGTACTCTGATATTGAAATTTGATATAGATTTAATTGTAGAAGTGGATTTTTTTCTTTCCTTAGACCATTGTACCACACAAGTACGAAATTGGTTTTTTTTTCATCTTCTTGTTACTGGATGCTTCATAGCTGCACCTTTCTGCTACATCTCAAAATCTCTTTCAGATATGGATTTTCAATATATTTCCTTGATTTTAGAATAAGATATTTTTTTGTTGTGACACCGATCCGATGGAATAGAAAAGAAATGCGAGATTTGGGGTTTTCATTTCTAGTCAACCATTCTTTAATATTTTATTTAGGGACAGGGTGCTAGCTCGGGAATCTGTTTCTTTTTTAGTGAAGTCGAGCATTTTTAGTCATAAAACTCAATCCTCAGGGAATAAAATAACATTATAGCAAGAATTTGCATGTTCAAACTAATTGAGCTCCGTCTGATCTCCCAGAAGTGGAAGCTGAATCAGTTGCGGGTTATAATGTTGAATATGCATGGGATGTGATCCTGAATAATTCACTGTTGGCGGAAGCCAACGTCCTGGGGTCCCGGGGACTCATTTTGACTAAAACAAGGGGTGGGTCCTTACCAACTTCCAAACGTAGGAATAAAAAATAGGGGCAGGGCACTCTTCATTTGAAACTCATGAATGTCGGGGGTTTCTACCTTATTCTCAAAAAGGGGAGTTGGGTAAAGCAAACTCCCTCCTTGGACGAGCATGGGCTTAGTCTAGTAGATTCAGGTTGCGCTGCTTGATGCTCCAATCAAAAACAAATTAGTGCGGCCATGTCGGTATGACAGCATATGCATTAGAAAGGTGAATAAGCTAAATCAAATTTTATTAAATGAGGATTAGAAAAGTGAACAAAAATTGAACACATTTGAAAAATTGAACACATTTGAAACACATTTGAAACACTACATGCCCAAATTAAAAAGTTGGCGAAGTGTTTGACAAAATTAACTTGCCCCTTTAAGGGTCCTCACCCACATAATCCTCAAATTAAATTATAAGTGTATAAGTGAAAATTATAAGTGATAATTACCCTACTCTTAGGGATAATTGAAACATCAATGTTCATTGAGCATTAAAGGTATTTTCAGAATGAATTAAGCAACATAATAAGTTTAAAAATGGCTCGAGACTTTTCACCAGGCAGTGAGAGGGAAGCATGGATCTGCTTCTTTCTCCAAATCTGTTGGATACTTCAGAGGTCTACTAAACTTAATATTTTTTTCTTAATAAAATTGTCCTTAATTAATCAAATAATTAGTCAAATTAATAAGGACCCACCAAGATATGACCTAGAGTTGGGTAGATCACTAAAACCTTACTTTTCTGCTTTATATAAAGTGCTCTCACATGCATTTTGGAGTTTCAGATGGTGGAACGAGAAGAATCCCCATGTACACTTTTTATAGTTTACAGTGTCGTCTTTCTTGTACTTTCATACTGTACTTTTTATGCATACAAAACTTGCATAATAGACAACAATGTCACCCTGCTTGAAAACCAAAAATGCTAGGATAGCCACAAAACCATAACCAAAACCAAAATAAAAATTAAATCTAAAATCAACAAAGATAAAATTCACTGCGATAATATTCAAAATATAAGACAACTCACAATTTAATAACAAAAATCACAAAACAACAACTGCAACTAAATTAAGACGTCTCTATCGGATGATCGGGAATTCCTCGGAGGAGGTAACCTACGGTTGCTAACGAGGCTTCCCACGGTCTAAATGAAAGTATGGAACTCATTAAGTTGAGTTTTAGTAAATTCATTTGGACAAAGCGAATTCGATAGAAAATAGTGGTATCGGAACGAGGGAACCGTAGGATCCTAACCGGTGTCGCTCTAATCAACTTTAACATGCCCTCATAAATTTTTTTAAAGAACTACAACCATAGGGCCATCTGATTTAACATCTTAACTTGACACCCTAGAAAACTTAAACTCATCACAGTAAGGAGCTTAGAGCTAGCATTGTGGGCAGTACGACCATCTTCAACTGTAAAACTTGTCTTCCCCAGCTAAACCATTTCCTTCCTTAGAATTAAACAACCAAAACCATAAGACTTCGAGGTCATTTTCTTATGCAACATAAATCCTCACCTTATCTTTAGGCCTTTGTACAGCTCTGTTGTACAATCTAAGCCATAACTTGTCTTAGAATTTTAAGGTTGTCATTCATCACAACCTAAACTTTCACATCTTCTAAGCTATTTGTGTGATTTTTTTACACGAATGTAAGCCCTAAAAAAATAAAATTGGTAGAATAAAACATTCAAATAAATTTCTCCTCAAAACTGAAGCCAAACAATAGGATAGACTGGGAAGTCATCGAGGTTCTCCTCCAGATCTATGAAATCCCCTAGTTCTTCCTTCTTTGGATTCTACAATAAATGTTTCAAATTTGAGCTATTCCCATTTCACACCTCTTTGTCCAATTCCGTTGAAAAGTCCTATCCTTTTAAACTCCTTGAAGATAATATTTCCTGATTTTTATTGAGATTTTTCTTAGGTGACTTTAGTCATTTAAGATGTAATTAACTATAGGGGTTTGCCCTTATAGGAAGCTTGTCCAAACCCAGCTTAATATAAACCCTATTTAATTCTTCATATTAAATAGGAGAATTTGTCGACAAATAAAATAGTTTCACAGCCCAAATGGAGGTCATATATTTCTTAGTTTATTTGATCGAGCCTCATCATCAAGTCTTATGTTTATCCGCCGGGATAGATACATGGTTTGAGGTATAGTATTCTTTCATTTAAGCTGCGAAAAGTTTGAGGTCAATTTGATTTCATATTTTTCTAAAACTATATATATGTAAATGAAAATGTTCTTCCGAAGCGGGCGACGGAATTTTGATTCCGGTGACAGACAGCTTCTAACGAGCAACTCCTCTAACCAAAATAGTGCCGACAGTGGGTTTCAAAGAGAGCAAGAACGTGGTTTGAATTTCTCTATAGATGGGCTCCATCTCTAATCTTCTAGGATAGTCAAAAGGAAAGTCCTATGGCTAGATCCTAAGCACTAAGAGGAAGGAAAGACGTCACCAAAATTGAGGTCAACACTAAGAAAGTCACTAAATAAATCTAAGGCTAGATTCTAAGCTTCTATGGAGAGAAAAGAGGTCCTCGCAAAAGTGAGGTCAGCATTAAGGCTTACAACCTCGGATCAAGAAAATTGCATAACTTGCCTTATAACTTGAAGGTGGTAGACTTTATGATGTATGTCACGATGATGAATTACTAAGGACCTTAACTGAATTGGGATACTATCATTACTAAATGTTGACCTCACTTTTGGTTGAGGTTTAGTTTTTCCTCTTTATTAGCCTAAGGTCTAGCCATAGGACTTTCTTATTGACTATTCTTAGAAAACTAGAGAAAGCACCCTCACCATTAGAAATTCTACCATCTTCTTTACTCAACCTGAAGTTCCACATATTGATCTTAACCTCTAAGTACTTAGTAGGTGGGGTCACTATAAAGGAAACTAAAGATGAGTCACCCTTAAGACTTCTGGACCTTAGAGTTGACACTAAGTATTGGTCAGGAGCTAAGGCACTCACTACACTCATCTACCCTCACAATCACACACAACCCTAAACTCAAATTTCTAGCCTAGGTCCCTTGATCTTTTTGGGATACTCGTGTAGATGGTCCCCTAAACCTACCAGCCCTAGGGCTATAGTTTAACTACGACCAGTACATAAGGACCCAAAATAGGGTTTCCATTGGTCCATGGCTTATTGATGGTAATTGGCACTCCAACTCTACCAAGATACCCAACCTACCCTTTTGCCCCTCAGCACCCCAAATTACCTAAACACCCTTGAAAACCTAAACTTTGCCAAAATTCCCAAGTTTACCCAAGATACCAAAATTTGATCAAAATTCATTTCAAAACTTTTGAAAACCTCCAAACACCCAAATTACCCAAAATCTCCAAAAATGGCCAAATTACCAAAATACCCCTCCATAGCCAAAAATTCCAAAAATTCCAAAAATTCCTAGAAAATCTCAATAAAATCCAAAATATTTTTAATTTCATTTTTTTCAACTACCACATAACCCAATTTGGCCAATTTGACCATCTTTAACCAAAATCCCCAAATTGCCCTTTAAATCCTCACATTTGCCTTTGAGGGACCAAATTTCCCCAAATTCAACTCAAATGTCCATCAATTTGATCTCAATTGACCCCAATTCCAATCCTAAACTCAAATTAACTTTTGATATGGCCAAAATAAACCAAATCTAAGCTTGATTAATCCATGATTTGAACCCAATTTTGATTTAGGTCAAAACCCCAATTTTGACCATATGACCTAATTTCACCAAATTGAACCCATATCCTAGTCAATTGGCCCTAATTAATGTTGAAAAATCTTTGTAACATTCTTATACATCAAAATCAACCATCAATTAGCCTTGGTGAAGCCTCAAATCCATTTTATTTTGGCTAAAATCCAAAATTCCCAAGTTTAGCCCCAAATTGGCTAAGTCCCCAAATTTCACCCAATTGATATCCTCAACCTCCAAATTGGCATCCATTTCATGTTGAAAACTTTTCATGGGGTCCCTATTAACTGTTTACAACAATCAATTTGGACTTCTCCCAAGGCTAACCCAAGCTAGACCCAAGCCTAGCCCAACATGACCAAATTGACTAAAATTCAAAATTCCCTCAAATTGACCCTTCAATTAAGCTCAAAACCACTTCTATCCTTCACCAAAGTTGTTCCTTATGATCATATACACCAAATTCAACATTTATTTAGGCCAATTGACATGGCTAGCCTAGACCAAACCCAAGATTTGGTATTTGCACCCACATGGACCAATGCACTAAATGTGACCTAACCACACTAAAGCAACCAAATTAACTCCACCCCAGCCATTAGTTGACCTCTAAGGCTAAACCAAAACACCTCTAACCACCTAAACTAAGACATGGACCAAAGGTCCCCCAAATTAAGGGATCTCATTCTCAAAAATACACATGCTTAAGATATCTTTGCCAAATCAAAACACATTTGCATTAAATTGTTGTGATGGATTCCTCTGGATGCCCTAAGCACCTAGCCACCTCCCCCTGGCCGGCTGACCAGCCTAGTGGCAGGGGAAGGTCAAAAACAACCACTTCCATGGGACTTCACCCCAATCAATCCTATAGGCAATCTCAGCCAAATTGAGTTGTAGATCTCCTCTGCCCTCCACCTAAGCACCACATTACACCTCCTAATTGGCCATGGCAACCACCATAACCCAATTTCTATAAAAGGCCACCTCCACGTCCATTAAACCAAGTGCTAAAAATCTCTTGGAGAGAGTCCTCCTGGAGAGAGTCCCTGAAATCACACACAGAGCCTCTTTGAGACCTCCTCAGTGCAACCCAAACACCACATTGTCCTAAATCTCCTTACCGGAGTTCAATTTTGAGCTCGAAACCTTGCCAGAAACTAGGACAGAGCTCATTACACCTCCACACTCCACCAAACTCAAATTAACTCTACCCACACCTAAAAAGCCAAAGCCCCATAAAATCCCACTTCCAAAGAGCCTCAACCATAGCTCTAGACCAACACCCAAATCTGGCCGTGATCGAATTCATACCCAGGCCTTACACCAAGACCAGGGACGTTCAGAGCAAGAGGCTTAATCCCTAGCCTCTTTGGACCCTAACGAACATGCCAAGACCCTCTAATTTTTTGCTCCACTTCTCAGATCAAAGGTGTAAAACTTCTCTCCCTCCCAAGCCTATTTTGATTCTACATTTGATTAGGCTTAAATTAAATGCATGATTACCGTATGGATGTGTTCGTATCCCTTAGATAAGTCCATAGGATCAAACCCAAAGTGATTTTGTTGAGTCTAGGATGAGATCTTAGAGTCTTAGTGTGGACGATCATGGGTCATTCTATCGGGGACGATGACGGGGAGTCGTTTGATCAAGTGTGCATCAAATGGATGGAAAAGATCAAACCGGACAGCGCTTTGAAACATAAACCGCGGGCCGAGTCAACAGCTACGTTGATGGTGGCGTCCAACCAAAGTAAGCCACGCGTGTCTTCGGAGCTGCCTAGGATCTAGTCAGCGCGCGTTGTTTAAATAGATAAATAGGGATTTTTCCTATTTATTTAAATACCCCTAACTTAAAAATATCATATCTTGGTGTAGAAAAATCACAAAAATAAAATAAAAATACCCACTTGCTCAGTGAATAGAGAAGAATAATGTGGAAATAATTTTAAGTCTGTGTGATGTATATTTTATTTAAATTAATTTAATACTAATTTGAATCATTTGATTCTCCATGCATGTAGACTCATCACCATAGCTTGAACTTTTGGCATGTTGTAGCCTCTATCAAGAGGAATATTCTCTGATTTTTCCAAAGTTAGAGGAGGTTCCTAGACAGAGATCCATATTTTTCAAATTCATGCACATTATTTTCTTAAAATAATCATGGAAATCTTAAAATAATCATGGAAATTATAAAATAATCATGGAAATTAGCATGTTTCTTAGAAAATTCTAAGAAAATTTTAGAAGGTCCACCATAACCAGAGAAGCTTTGGGAAATAATTTCATGCGTCAAGTTATTTAAAATATATTTAATTTTCATGAACACTAAACCATTAAGAAAATTAAATTTGAAGGATATAAAAATTTAAATGAATTGATTTTTCATCTCTATTGTTATTTATGATCCATAGAACTCACCATAAAAATTTCAAAATATTTTGAGTACATTTGATAACTTAAATTGGTTTTTTTAAGGATAAACATCATTTTTGGCATTTAAATGATTTTTAAAATCAAAATATAACTCAAAAATTTATGAAAACTTATTTTTTGAATTCTCTATGATTAGGGGTATTTTTTTTAAAAATAAAATAATATTTAGAATAAAAACTTGATTTTTTAACTTATTTTAAATATTTAAAAAAATAAAAATCACTAAAAATCACAACAATAATAAAACTCATGAAAATTTTCTAAATTACTTCTTAAGAACTTAGGAACAATTAGAATATTTTTCCTGATTTTCTAAATAAAGATATTGAATTTTAAAGCTTCAAAATGATTTTTAAAGGCTAAAAATGAGTTTTCATTAAAATAACTCCAATAAATCAAATAAAATTTAATAAAATATAAAATCTTCTCCTCTGAGTTTTATGACCTCACGGAGACGTTTCAAAAATACAAAACTTAATTTTCCCATTTGAAATATTTTATACATAATAAATACCCCAGTACTTAAAATAATTCTTAAAATTCACAAAAAATTCAAAAAATCATGAAATTTGGTCCAAAGCCTTCTTTAGTCTAAAGTTGCCTCCAGTAAAAATTGCAATAGATTAAGATTCACCTTGGTCAAGTTAGGAGTTTTATTTGAAAAATCTTATATTTTGCATGAAAATAATTATATAAATAAATTAAATTTTGATAAATCACATTTTCTCCTCTAAATCACATTTTCTCCTCT
>NW_018229078.1:189711-190919 GCF_001263595.1 Phalaenopsis equestris
CATTTGAATCAAAGTCATTTGAATTGAATTTGACAAATTATGAAGTGATAGAGCCTTATGGGCAAATTTGTAATTTTGGAAAATTAGCTTTAATTAACATTTAGGCTTAATTCAAGGAGGGAAATGGTTAACCTCTGATCTTAATTTGGATGTTTGAAACACAAGGGGGTAATTGGTAGAAACTAACCTCACTTTCCTAATTAAAAAGATAAGTTAGTAAATTTCTAAATTATTAAAATTTGGAAGTTTATTAAAATAAAATGAATCTGGGACTTAGGGGTATGACTTTTGAAGTCAATAATTAATCAATTTAGTTTAATACCCTTCTTTTGATTTTTAAATAAAATTCTGATCATGAATCATGACCACCTAAAGCTTAACCTCTTCATAACTATTTAGACATTCACCTAGGTCTTTAGGGCTTAGCAGTGACTTAGGCTAAATCAAGTTTCATTTAAATGAGGACTAGAAAAGTAAATATCATTGAAAATTAAAACATCTTTCAAACACTACAAACCCAATTAGTGTTAAAATTTGGCTAAGTGTTCCAACAACACTAACTCGCCTCTTTAAGGGTCTTCACCCACAAAATTCTTAAATTGAATCATAAGTGATAATTAACCTATTCTTAGGGATAATTGAGACATCAATGTTCACTGAGCTCTAAGGGTATTTACAGGATGACTTATTAAGCAACATAATAAGTTTAAAGGAACTCGGGATTTACCAACAGGCAGCGAGAGAGTAGCACGGACCTGCTTCTTTCTCTAGATCTGTTGGATACCTCGGAGATCTACTCAATTTAATATGTTTTGCTTGGCAACATCATCCTTAACTAAACTTCTAAAGACCAATCAAGATATGACCTAGGGATAGGTAGGTCGTTAAAACTTTACCTCCTTGTTTCATATAAACTTCCTTAACATGCTTTTTAAGTTTCAGGTGGTGGAACGAGAAGACTCGCTAGGTACGCTTTTATATTTTTTAGCGTCGTCTTTCTTATATTTTCATATTGTACTTTTATACCAACAAACTTGCATGCTAAACAACGACGCCAGCCTGCATGAAAATTAAAACTATCAGGATAGCCACATTACTAAAACCAAAACCAAAACTAAAATCAACCAAGGTAAAATTCACCGCCACAACATTCAAAATATAAAACAACTCAAAATCTAATCACAAACATCACACAAAACTACACAAAA
>NW_018229078.1:190951-192173 GCF_001263595.1 Phalaenopsis equestris
TCTTCAAATGTCTCTATCGGATAAGATGTCTCTATCGGATGATCGGGAATTCCTCGGAGGAGGTAACCTACGATTTCTAACGAGGCTTGCCACTGTCTATATGAAATTATGGAACTCATTAAGTTGAGTTTAGTAAGTTCATTTGGCCTAAGTGAATCCAATAGAAAATAGTTATGCCGGAATGAGGGAATCGTAGGATCCTAACCGGTGTCGCTCTAATCAACTTTAATATGCCCTCATCAGATTTAAAGAACTTCAACCATAGGGCCACCTGATTTGACACTATAACTTGACACACTAGAAAACTCTGTGGCAATGAGCTTGAAGCTAGCATGGTGGGCAGCACGGTCATCTTCAACAGGAAAACCTGTCTTACCCAGCTAAACTAATCATCCTTCCTTAGATTTAAACAATAAAGCCATAGGTCTTCGAGTTTGCTTGCTTATGCAACATAAGCCCTCATCTTATCTTTAGGCATCTTATCTTTAGGCCTTCGTATAGCCCTGTTATGTAATGTAAGTTCTAACTCATTTTAGGATTCCAAGATTGTCATCTGTCATGACCTAAACCCTCACATCTTTCAGGCTATTTGTGTGATCGTTTCACATAAATGTAAGTCCTAACTAATAAAATTGGCAGGATGAAGCGGGCGACCGGATTTTGATTCCAGTGATTGACAGCTTCTTACGGACAACTCCCCACAAACCTCAAAATAGCGCTGACAGCTTCTAGAGACTCCGTTGGGGACTAGCTTCTCTCTCCATTTAAATAAGGGAATCTTATCTTTATACATCGGTAATGTGTCAATGTCCCTTCTGGACCAGATTACCCTTCTTCCAATGGCTTGCTTTACCCATTTCTATTCTTGGGAAAGTACGACAAACTCTTTGGACTTCAGGACTATCTGTTCAAACACCTTTGAATAGAGGGGTTCAGAAGGCCATTAAGGACTCGTTAAATTTTCATGTGGGGTCGGACCCCCAATAGGTGTGTCGGTGGACTAGTTCCACCTGGGCATTTTCTGCCACTAAATAGGGCCCGCACTGGGTCTTGAAATACTTCACATCTCCCTTCCAAATTTGATTTGTTATTCTGTAAATTAAACCAAATCATGTTGTGTTGTGTGCACTTTGAAATTTTCTTATATTAATTCTATTTAACACTTTTTCTTAAACAAGATTTTAAAATACCCATAAATTAAGACCCGCCCGGCCTACAGAGT
>NW_018229078.1:192332-202702 GCF_001263595.1 Phalaenopsis equestris
CTACCATCAAATTTGGAGCCATCAAATTTGGAGCCATATTTGAAGATCTCAAGGTCATCATCGGGAAAGCCCCGTTCGTGATAATGAAAATCGTCGCTCCAGAGATACAGGAGCCGTCTGCAGAATTCAAAGGTCTTCCCTGCCTGCAAGAAGTCTAAAGCTACTGCCGACATGGCACGCATCAAAACCACTAGCCCCGCTGCTTCTAAGGGGAAAGAAGTAATGATTATTGAGGATCCGACTGAGGGATTAGTTGTCCCATCACCTGTGTTAGAGATCGAATCAAGTTTGAGGACTGTACCGATGACCCGAACTCAAAGGAGGAATGGTAACAGAAAAGTTTGGAGGGCCATCAAAGTTCAGGCTCCTGAGAAGACACCCGTTGAGGAGGAAGTGTTACTGGAAATTTATCCACTTCTGCGAGTAAGTAGATTCCATCCTCTGACAGATACCAATGGATATGAGAGTATCCGAAAGATCGCTGCCGCATTAGCGTCACTTCATGGACACAGTGAAGAGAGGAAGAAGTTCACACCTATCACTTGAGTTAGTGTAGTTTTCAGAAGGCTTGCTACCAAAGAAGGATGTTCAGTTAGCAAGTTACTTAAACGAGTGGGAGATGCAAGTTCTCCTTGCATGAAGAAGGAAATTTTGAAGGGCGTCAAATCTGTCAGACAGTCCCACAAGACAGCTGGAGTGCCACCTACCCGTATCCCCATTTGGTTCCGTTTAGGGAACAGAATTGATACTGCAGTAATTACTACGGATTATACTGCCACCAGGACCACAGTTCGTCAATCGGTTAAGTCGAGACTGCGTCCCAAGATCTTACCCATCACTCGTTATGAAGATATGTCTACAATCCCAAAGGCAAAGGCAAGATGATTACCTGGCACTCTAGCCGGTCTACACCACGGGGAGCATACTTTCCCTCGACATACTGATGTTTCTACTAAAACGCTCTGTCCTGATACATCATCATAGAAAAAGGAAAAGGTATAGGTACCCAAGGTCGCTGCACCGATACAGTTCAGTGAGCTCGTAGAACAGGATGTGAAACCAGTGTCTGAAATATCTGACATCGTCGCGACAATAGCCAACGAGATGGAGAAACAAGTAGAGGATGTCCATCAGGGTCCTCCAGATCTTAAAGCAATCAAGGAATCAATAATTGAAGAGAAAGAGTAGAAACTCAGGATTGATATTTTTGAGTTAGCTTAAGAACACGGAGTTTCCGTTGATAACGACAATGAAAATTCTGATTACAATGATTACCTGGAGGAGAATTTCATGGATGTCCATGTGATCGAAAACAGAGCCACCACATCTGCGCGTGAGGCTCAACCTCAGACTGAAGAGAATGCCATAGATGAGCTGCGTAGGGATATACCCTCCATCTTCCAAAAGACATAGGTTTATACTTGCCTCTATAGATTACTTCTCCAAATGGGCAGAGGCAGTACCGTTATGTGAGGTTACGGTACAGTACGTCCTTCATTTTTCAAATACCAAATCGTCTACCATTTCAGAGTACTGCGAAGAATAATTTCAGATAATGGGATAGCTTTCAGAAGTACAAAGATCAACAATTTTACCAAAAGACATGGGATAGATTGGAGATACTCTACAATTTACTATCCTAGAGCAAATGGTCTGGCTGAGGCTTTCAATAAAATACTGGTACAGATTTTGAAGAAAATACTGGATGAAAACAAAAGTGATTGGCACAACAAACTATTAGAAGCCTTAAGGGCCTACCAGATGACTTTCAGGACTCCCACTCAATGTATACCTTATATGCTCGTGTATGGGTCTGAGGTCGTGCTACAGCTAAAAATCCAGACACCATCTCTCAGAGTCACCGTTGCCAACCAACTCGCAACGGAAGAAAGCGCAAAACTCAGACTTGAAGAACTAGAGAGTCTCAAGAGAAAATGATTAGAAGCACAACAACATTTGGAGCTTTACCAGGCCAAGATGGTACAAGCCCATGACAAGTCGGTCCGCCCAAGAACATTCAAAGTTGGTGACCTCGTACTTGTGCTCAAAAGATCTATTCTTGCACGCCGCAAAATAGGTGGAAAATTTGAGCCAACTTGGGAGGGACCATTTGTCGTTGAAAAGGTCTACACAGGAGGAGCCTACCAGTTAGTGGACTTCCAAGGCGAAAGACCCATGTTACCAATAAACGGACGATATTTGAAAACCTTATACGTAACCTGATGTCGCTTGCCTTTGCTTGTTTTGAAACTTTGAAACTTTCATTGTTTTAGGGTTATTTATATGGTCAAACTTCTATGATCGGGTCCAAATTTCGTAATTAACCTCCATTTAATGAAAATTTTGAGAAAGAAATTTTAAACTTCAAATTTTCTTCTTTCCACTTTTAAGTATAATGTTCCATTAAATTAAATAAAACTCATACATAAAATAAACAATTCATTGCACCAAAACAAACTAAAATTTACTTTAATAAATACTTTGTTTTGTTTTTGTTCATGCCAAGTTTTGACCCACTGACATTTTTTCTGTCGTCTGCAGAAAAATGTCGGGATAGAGGCTGAACTTTGCTCTCAAAGATGGCTGGAACCTCATATTAAATGAGGATATGGTGCCGCGGGGCGGTACCATAGACTTCAACGTGGATTTCAACCACATTGACATGGACTATGAAGGTCCTCTAATGGATGTAGTCAGCTGCAAAGAGAAGGAAGGATTGTCTTCACTACTAAGGGTGACTGCTAAAGATAATGTATCACGCAAGGGCAAGAACGTGATAACAGAGCGAGATCCGATGGAGGGGCCCAACCGCCTGCCACCGCCTGCCCTCCATGGTAGCTACACCAGCCGGGGGCCTAGTAGACGCTCGCTAATAATGAACGACTGTTTAGTACTCCGCTTCGCAGGATGCAACGCAGGAACGCCAGCCGCAAGAAACAGAGAGCTTTTCTACGACAAGAACGCAAACGTCAAAGAGAGAAGAACAACTTGCTCACACCTATTCCTGAGGGGCATATTTATGATCCATACCTGAAAGAAACTTCCGCTAGCCTACCCACCACGGATGAAGAGCTGGGGTTTATGATAGAGTCAAACACACTTTCAGTTTCAGATGTTTTGTGCAAGGGTTGCCCGATGTGAAACGTTGAAACACCGGCCGGGACATCAGCCACGGGCGCATTTGTAGAATGCCCGAATTGCAATGTTCTACATCTACAGCATTTCAGTACATTGGAAGAGTATACTTCAAGCACCAACGGGTCTCTGACTTCAGATGTTATGATGGATGAACCTTATGTCCCACTGGGGACGGATCAGTATGTACCGTGGAGCCCAGAGTCGTGCATCCCGCTAGAGGCCGAGTTTCATGCTCCAGATCAACCAGCGCCAGTTTGGGTTCCTGCCAATGCTCAAAGGGATGAACGCCTGCGACAGCTGCCAACCCCTTGTATGATAGAATACTACAAGATAAGTAAAGTAAATAAAAGAGAATTTGAGTTTTATGAAGAAGTTCAAGGAAAGTTCATCAATATACTGGAAGGCCTAGAGCTGTATACCAGGGTTTTCTCCGAAAGTGATGAAAAAAACATTTTGGACTGTATCTTTGATTTAAGAGAAAGAGGCCGAGCGGGCCTTCTCATGGAAAGAACATATTCCGAGCCAAAGAAATAGATGAGAGGAAAAGGAAGAATCACTATCCAGTGCGGCTGTTGTTATAACTTCACAAATGACAGGGGAATCCACCTGGGATCCTCAGACATGACCAAGTGGATCCACTACTGTCGATGATAAAATGGATGATCAAAAGAATGGTCAAATGGAATTTTCTACTTGCTACCTGCATTCCCAATAGTTTCATTATCAATATCTATGAAGAGGGTGATTGCATTCCTCCACACATTGATCATTATAATTTTGTGAGGCCCTTCTGCACGGTCTCATGTTTGAGCAAAAGAATGCAGACATGGCCAAAGATTGCATTCCAGGGGTACGACACCGTAGGGTGGCTGTGACTTTCCGCAGGATGGATGACAGTAAAATGCCATATGGATTCTAGCAGGACCCAAAATTGAAGGAGTTACCTCCATACGAGCTGTGAGAAGGTTGTACCTCTAAGTACATGTGAAGGGAACTCTTATCCTGGAGCATGACTTAGAAGGTCTGCTTGATCAGGAGCTCAACATACCTGGTACAGAGGGTTCACTTTCTTTCTTTTAACAGCATGACATGTATCTGATGTATTTGGTCTACATTATATTCATAGCTTGAGATGTTCTCGATGTATTTCGACATAGATTACATAATGTACATTTTGAGGTGTTAGCCTATGTTTGATTTATGACATCTTTGTTGGAGTAAATTAATGGAAATTTCCCTCAAATTATGTCTTTTTGTCAGTTGCCTTTTTGTGTAATGGATGAAAGCCACAAACCACGCGTTGGTTCAAAAAATCAATGAACAAAGAACGAAACAACAAATCTTTAACAATAAATAAAATTTAAATGAAAATAATCACCAATAAAAAAACAACAAAATAATTTTTTTTTTGAAAATCAACCAATTAAAGTTAAAACTTTAAAGACATATTTTGAAAAATTAAATGTGATAAAAACAACAAGAAAATGAAATGAATTTGTTGAGTGGATCCTCTCATTCTTGGAGTTTCCTACTCTTTGTACGCGCAACACAACCGTCTTTATCTACCTTAACTCTCTTTACATCCTTGCGGAATTTCACATTCTGCACAAAATCCCATAAAACTCTACAAGTCTTCTTCAACAAAATTAACCTTTCCACATGATATATTTCTACGAATTGAACATCACAAATCTTTTCGAACATTTCAATTCCACACTTCGAATCAATACCTAAATCTTGATTCTCACATTTCAAGGCCGATACCTAAATTTTGACTCTCTTCTTGGAATTGATACCTAAATTTCAATTCTTACATCTTTGAATCAGTACCTAAATCCTGATTCTCACATTTCAAAGTCGATACCAAAATTTCGACTCTCTTCTCGGAATTGATACCTAAATTTCAATTCTTACATCTTTGAATCAGTACCTAAATCCTGATTCTCACATTTCAAAGTCGATACCAAAATTTCGACTCTCTTCTCGGAATTGATACCTAAATTTCAATTCTTACATCTTCAAATCAGTACCTAAACTCTGATTCTCACATTTTGAGGTCGATACCTAAATTTTAACTCTCTTGTCGGAATTGATATCTAAATTTCATTTCTTACATCTTTGAATCAGTACCTAAACCCTGATTCTCACATTTCGAGGTCGATACCTAAATTTTGACTCTCTTCTCAGAATTGATACCTAAATTTTAATTCTTACATCTTCGAATAAGTACCTAAATTTTGATTCTCACATTTCAAGGTTGATATCTAACATTCGACTCTCTTCTTGGAATTGATACCTAAATTTGAATTCTTACATCTTCGAATCAGTACATAAATCCTAATTCTCACATTTTGAGGTTGATACCAAAATTTCGACTCTCTTCTCGGAATTGATACCTGAATTTCAATTCTTACATCTTTGAATCAGTACCAAAACCTTGATTCTCACATTTCGAGGTCGATACCTAAATTTTGACTCTCTTCTCAGAATTGATACCTAAATTTCAATTCTTACATCTTCGAATCAGTACCTAAGTTTCTATTCTCACATTTTGAGGTCGATACCTAAATTTCGACTCTTTTCTCAAAATTGATACCTAAATGTCAATTCTTACATCTTCAAATCAGTACCTAAATCCTGTTTCTCACATTTCGAGGTCGATAACTAAATTTTAACTCTCTTCTCGGAATTGATACCTAAATTTCAATTCTTACATCTTTGAATCAGTACCTAAATTCTGATTCTCACCTTTTGAGGTTGATACCTAAATTTCAGCTCTCTCTCTTTCTCTCTCATTCAGATTGATACCTAAATTTCAAATCTCATTTTTGAATCAGTACCTAAATTTTGATTCTCACCTTTCGAGGTCGATACCTAAATTTCAACTCTCTCCTTGAGATTGATACCTAAATTTTAATTCTCATTTTTGAGTCAGTTCCTAAATTTTGATTCTTACCTTTCGAGGTCGATACCGAAATTTCAACTCTCTCCTTGAAATTGATACCTAAATTTCAATTCTCATCTTCGAATGAGTGCATAAATTCTAATTCTCATCTTTCGAGATTGATACCTAAATTTCGACTCTCTCCTTGAAATTGATCCTTGAAATTGATCCTTGAAATTGATACCTAAATTTCAATTTTCACATCTTCGAATCAGAACCTAAATTCTGATTCTCATCTTTAAGGTCAGTACCTAAATTCTGACTCTTCTTGTCTTTTCAGAATTGATACTTAAATTTCAAATTCCACCTCGGTGTTGCCTCGAGGTCAGCACTTGCATAATGCTCCCCATCCTCTAGAAATTTCTGAAATTTCATAACTAGAAATTCACTCTCCAATCCCCAACGAGAGTCCCTACTCCTTAATTTCAATTATACGATCATCTGCTAGTATCCCCAGTGGAAATAAAACAAATGACACACACAACTCTACACACACTTCTAGGTCTGCTTGACTTAGTCGTCGGTTAGCTCCAATACGCAGTGTGCTTTCCCAACACACCACACTTATTGGGGATCCATTTGTTGACCTCACTTTTGGTTGAGGTTTAGTTTTTCTTCTTTAGTAGCCTAAGGTCTAGCCATAGGAATTTCCTATTGACTATTCTTAGAAAACTAGAAAAATCACCCTCACCACTAGAAATTCTACCATCTTCTTTACTCAACTTGAAGATCCACATATCGATCTTAACCTCTAAGTACTTAGTAGGTGGGGTCACTATAAGGGAAACTCAAGATGAGTCACCCTTAAGATTGTTGGGCCTTAGGGTTGACCCTGAGTGTTGGTCTGGAGCTAAGGCACTCACTACACTCATCTACCCTCATAATCACTCACAACCCTAAACTCAAATTTTTAGCCTACGTCCCTTGATCTTTTCGGGATACTCGTGTAGATGGTCCCCTAAACCTACCAGCCCTATGGCTATAGTTTAACTACAACCAATACATAGAGGACTCAAAATGGGATTTCCTTTGATCCATGGCTCATTTAGGATGATTAGTTACCCAATCCTAGCAAAAAGGCCCATCTTGGCTTTTTGCCCGTAAACACCCCCAAATTACCTAAGCACCCTTGAAACCCTAAACTTTGCCAAAATTCCCAAGTTTACCCAAGATACCCAAATTTGATCCAAATTCATTTCAAACCTTTTGAAAATCTCCAAACACCCAAATTACCCAAAATCTCCAAAAATGGCCAAATTACTAAAATACCCCTCCATAGCAAAAAATTCCAAAAATTCCCAGAAAATCTCAATAAATCCAAAATATTCCTAATTTAATTTTTATCAACTACCATTAAACCCAATTTTGCCAATTTGACCATCTTTAACCAAAACCCCCAAATTTGCCTTTAAGTGCCCAAATTTCCCCAATTCAACTAAAAGGTTCATCAATTTGATCTCAATGGATTCCAATTCCATTCCTATACTCAAATTAACTTCTAATATGGCCAAAGTAAACCAAATCCAAGCTTAATTAGCTCGTGATTTGAGCCAAAATTTGATTTAGGTCAAAACCCTAATTTTGACCATATGACCTAATCTCACCAAATTGAACCCATATCCTAGTCAATTGGCCCAAATTAATGTTGAAAAATCTTTATAAGATTATGATACATCAAAATCAACCATAAATTGGCCTTGGTGAAGCCTCAAATCCATTTGTTTTTGGCTTAAACCCAAAATTCCCAAGTTTAGCCCTAAATTGGCTTAGTCCCCAAATTTCACCCAATTAGTATCCTTAACCTCCAAATTGGCATCCAATTCATGTTAAAAACTCCTAATGGGGAATCTATTGACCATTTACAATAATCAATTTGGAATTAGCCCAAGGCTAACTCAATCTAGACCCAAGCCTAGCCCAACATGACCAAATTGACTAAAATTCAAAAATCCCTCAAATTGACCCTTCAATTGAGCTCAAAACCACTTCCATCCTTCACCAAAGTTGTTCCTTACAATCATCTACAGCAAATTAAACATTTATTTGGGCCAATTGACATGGATAACCTAGACCAAACCCATGATTTGGTCATTTGCACCCAGTTGGACCCATGCACTAACTACAGCAAATTAAACATTTATTTGGGCCAATTGACATGGATAACCTAGA
Organism: Phalaenopsis equestris; assembly: GCF_001263595.1. Lineage (NCBI taxonomy): Eukaryota > Viridiplantae > Streptophyta > Magnoliopsida > Asparagales > Orchidaceae > Phalaenopsis > Phalaenopsis equestris. The sequence continues at coordinate 200,584 of NW_018229078.1, forward strand.
CCAAACCCATGATTTGGTCATTTGCACCCAGTTGGACCCATGCACTAAATGTGACCTAACCCCTTAAAGCAACCAAATTAACTCCACCCTAGCCATTAGTTGACCTCTAAGGCTGAGCAAAACACCTCTAACCACCTAAAATAAGCCATGGACCCAAATTAAGGGATCTCATTCCCAAAAGTACACATGCTTAAGATATCTTTGCCAAATCAAAACACATTTGCATTAAATTGTTGTGATGGATTCCTCTTTGTGATTTGTGATGGATTCCTCTGGATGCCCTGAGCACCTAGCCGCCTCCCCCTTGCCGTTCGGCCAACCTGGTGGCCAAAAAAGCTCAAAACCAAGAGCCACCCCCATGGGACTTCACCCAAATCAAGACTAGAGGCCAGCTCAGCCAAATTGAGTTGTAGAACTCCTCTGCCCTCCACCTAAGCACCACATTACACCTCCTAATTTGCCCTAACCCCATTTTTATAAAAGGCCACCTCTACGGCCATTAAACTAAGTGTTGAAAATCTCTTGGAGAGAGTCACTGAAATCACACACAGACCCTCTTTGAGACCTTCTCAGTGCATCCCAACCACCACATTGCCCTGAATCCCATTGTCGGAGTTCAATTTTGAGCTCGAAACCTTATCGAAAACTAGGGCAGATTTCATTACACCTCCACACTCCACCAAACTCAAATTAACTCTACCCACACCTTCAAAACAGTGAAAAAAGCCAAAGCCCCATAAAATCCCCCTTCCACAGAGCCTCTACCATAGCTCTAGACCAACACCCAAATCCGATCGTGATCGAATTCATACCTAGGCCTTACATCATAGCAAGAAGCTTAATCTCTAGCCTCTTTGGACCCTAACGAACGTTCCAAGACCCTCTGATTGAAGCTCCACTTCTTAGAGCAAAGGTATAAAACTTCTATCCCTCCCGAGACTATTTTGATTCTACATTTGATTAGGCTTAATTTAATTGCATGATTACCGTATGGATGTGTTTGTCTCACTTAGACGTGTCCATAGGATCAAACCCAAAGTGATTTGGTTGAGTCTAGGCTGAGATCTTAGGGTTTAGTGTGGACGGTTACGAGATCATTCTATCGGAGACGATGATGAGGAGCCGTTTGATCAAGCATGTATTGGATGGACGGCCAAGATGAAGATCAAGTCGGACAGCGCTTTAAAACATAAATTGCGGGCCGAGTCAACAGCTACGTGGATGGCGGCGTCCAACCAAAGCGCACCATGCGTGCCTTCGGAGCTTCCTAGGATCTAGTCAGCATGTGCTGCTTAAATAGATAAATACGGATTTTCCTATTTATTTAAATACCCCTAACTTAAAAAATTCCTATCTTGGTGTAGAAAAATCACAAAAATAAAATAAAAATACCCTCTTGCTCAGTGAATAGAGGAAAATAATGTGAAAATAATTTTAAGTCTATGTGAAGTATATTTTCTTTTTAATTAATTTAATACCAATTTGAATCATTTGATTCTCCATGCATGTACACTCATCACCATAGCTTGAATTTTTAGCATGTGGTAGCCTCTATCAAAAGGAATATCCTTCGATTTTTCTAAAGTTAGAGGAGGTTCCTAGATAGAGATCCATATTTTTCAAATTCATGCACATTATTTCCTTAAAATAATCATGGAAATTAGCATGTTGTTTAGAAAATTCCAAGAAAATTTTGGAAGGTCCACCATGACCAAAGAAGCTTTTGAAAATAATTTCATGGGTCAAGTCATTTAAAATGTACTTAGTTTTCATGAACACTAAATCATTAAGATAATTAATTTTAAAAATATAAACATTTAAATGACTTAATTTTTCATCTCTACTATTATCTATGATCCAGAAAACTCACCATAAAAATTTCAAAATATTTTGAGTACATTTGATAACTTAAATTGATTTTTTAAAGATAAACATCATTTTTGGCATTTAAATGATTTTTTAAAATCAAAATATAACTAAAAAATTTATGAAAACTTATTTTTTAAGTTCTCTCTGATCAGGGGTTTTTTTTAAAAATAAAATAATATTTAGAATAAAAACTTGATTTTTAACCTATTTTAAATATTTAAATAATTAAAAATCCCTAAAAATCACAAAA
>NW_018229078.1:202759-228247 GCF_001263595.1 Phalaenopsis equestris
TCTAAATAAAGATATTGAATTTTAAAGCTTAAAAATGATTTTTAAAGGCTAAAAATGAGTTTTCATTAAAATAACTCCAATAAATCAAATAAAATTCATAAAAATATAAAATCTTCTCCTTTGAGTTTTTTGACCTCAGGGAGACTTTTCAAAAATATAAAATTTAATTTTCCTCATTTGAAATATTTTATATATAATAAATACCCCAGAAATTAAAATAATTCTTAAAATTCACATAAAATTCAAAAAATAATGAAATTTGGTCCAAAGTCTTCCCTAGCCTAAAGTTACCTCCAGTAAAAATTTCAAGGGATTAAAATTTACTTTGGTTAAGTAAGAATTTTTTTTGAAAAATCCTATATTTTGCATGAAAATAATTATATAAATAAATTAAATTTTGAAAAATCACATTTTCTCCTATGATGTCTTAATTTAACCATGAATGAGGTAGGAAAAAAAATTTCAAAGACTTTTGAATTGAGTTTCACAAATTATGAAGTGATAGAGCCTTAGGGGCAAATGTGTAATTTTAGAAAATTAGCCTTAATTAACATTTATACTTAATTCAAGGAGGGAAATGGGTAACCTCTGATCTTAATTTGGATGTTTGAAACACAAAGGGGTAATTGATAGAAATTAACCTCACTTTCCTAATTAAAAGCTAAGTTAATAAATTTCTAAATTATTAAAATTTGGAAGTTTATTAAAATAAAATGAACCCAGGACTTAGGGGTATGACTTTGAAGTCAAAAATTAATCATTTTAATACCCTATTTTGATTTTCAAATAAAATTTTGATCATGAATCATGACCACCTAAAGCTTAGCCTTTTCAAAACTAATTAAGACACTCACCTAAGTCTTAAGGGCTTAGTAGTGACTTAGGCTAAATCAAATTTCATTTAAATGAGGATTAGAAAAGTAAATATCATTAAAAATTAAAACATATTTCAAACACTACAAGCCCAGTTAGGGTTAAAATTTGGCTAAGTGTTCCAACAACACTAACTCTCCTCTTTAAGGGTCTTCACCCACATAATTCTTAAATTGAATCACAAGTGATAATTAACCTATTCTTAAGGATAATTGAGACATCAATGTTCACTGAGCATTAAGGGTATTTACAGGATGAATTATTAACCAACATAATAAGTTTAAAAGAACTCAGGATTTTCCACCAGGCAGCGAGAGATCAGCACGGACCTGCTTTTTTCTCTAGATCTGTTGGATACCTCAGAGATCTACTCAATTTAATATATTTTGCTTGGCAACATCATCCTTAACTAAACTTCTAAGGATCAATCAAGATATGACCTAGGGTTAGGTAGTTCGTTAAAATTTTACCTCCCTGTTTTATTATATAAACTGCCTTAACAAGCTTTTTGAGTTTCAGGTGGTGGAACGAGAAGACTCGCCAGGTACTCTTTTTACAGTTTTTAGCGTTGTCTTTCTGTAAACAACGACGCCATCCTACATGAAAACTAAAACTATCAGGATAGCCACAAAACCAAAACTAAAATCAACCAAGATAAAATTCACTTCCACAACATTCAAAATATAAAACAACTCAAAATCTAATCACAAATATCACACAAAACTACAACTTCAACTAAATTAATGTCTCTATCAGATGATCGGGAATTCCTTGGAGGAGGTAACATACGGTTGCTAACGAGGCTTACCACAGCCTAAATGAAATTATGGAACTCATTAAGTTGAGTTTAGTAAGTTCATTTTGACTAAGTAAATCCAATAGAAAATAGTGGTGCCGGAATGAGGGAACCGTAGGATCCTAACCGGTGTACTCTTTCTAGGACATATGCAATTTTTTAGTGCATTGGCAAGGATATCAGTGCAATAACATAAATGAGTTTTGTCATAAACACTTACTAAAACAATTTTATAGGCTTGTTTTGCTTCTCATTTATACTTAAGAATATATTGATATGTTGAAACATTTTCCAAAGCAAGTTCAAATATATACAAGCACTTCCATGTTTAATGAAATGTTGTTATTAAGTTGATTCAAGGCTATTATTTATTTTTATTTTTATTTTTTTGCAATCAAATACATATATTTAAAAGTTAATTAGAGACCCACATGTGTATTGCAAATATTGTACTGCTTATTGCTCAAGATAATCATAGAAAATAAAATAGTTTTAATTGGGGCCATGTTAATGCCATGCCAACATGGAATTCAACTAAGAGAGTGTGATATCAGTTGGCAAGTTGTGTGGTTAGCAAAATAATTAAAAATCATCATCTTCAATATTAAGAGCTTTGTTGCAAATCAACAAATTTGGGTAACCTATTGTATGAAATCAACAACAATGATGATGGAACTCAAATAAATTTGAATGACTATCGAAATGATTATCTCATTGACAATATAAAACCTATAATCAATGCATTCATCCTAATACTTAATGCATTCATCTTAATACTTAATACCTTAAATTCAGAGCAGATTAATGTAGTGAATCAACCCATGTTGTACAAATTCATGCTATAAATAACTTACCTCCAAAGTGAATTCATTGAAGTTCAACATTGTGGCTTCTTATAAAACATGTAAGGCAAATTGTCAATATTATTACTTTTACTTAAAGGGACTGTTATTCAAATATCTCTAAGTTTAAGATTTACAAAGTTTCAAACATATTAGCAACCAGAAGGTTAAAAAAAAAATGTTGCATAAAAAATTCAATAAGTTGTCTTCCAACACCTGTAATAAGATATTTTTCATCATAATTTAGCCAAGAACTTAAAAGTTTTTCAGCTTAGTCACCTTAATCTCCAATTAATCTTTTTTGTTCTCCTATGTCAAGTGAAGCTTTCAACGAAAAAAAAGCATTTGTAATTATTGCACTTCTTTAATGAGCAAAAATCCAAGATCTAAACCTAATATTTCCTACCACATGGAATCTCCTAGTAGGTTTGAGAGGGATTGGAAACAAAATTGATAAAGAACTTTATATAAAAAGAACACTTTAGGGACAGTGTCACCAGATAGTCTTCTTGTGCTAAGGAGCAACATTTTAGCTTAGAGGGGAGGATGTTGGTATTCTTGGGAAGAAATTCCTTGTGAGGCAAGTGATGCAATTGTTGAAGTGAAAAACACTTCATTATGCATAAGAGAGAGAACTCCATTATAAAAGGAATCAGAATTCTTTAACCCTTGCTTTCATCTATACTTATAGTTTTGGAATTAAAAGTAATATCAAAACAAAATGACATGTTGTGAAACATTTTAGCTTAAAAGGAGCATGTTGGTATTCTTAAGAAGAAAGTCCGTTGGAGGCAAGTGATGCAATTATTAAGTGAAGGCCTCTTCATTATGCATGAGTGAGAACTCCAAGAAAAATTGAATTATAAGTCATCAAGTCATTAACCATTCCATGCATCTCTATTTATGCAAAATATGGGAATTAAAAGTGAAATGAGAAATAAAAGAAATATGCTTAAATGGGAAATTTTAGAGGGGAGGATGTTGGTCTTCTAAGGAAGAAAGTCCTTAGAAGGCAAGTGATGCAATTGTTAAAGTAAAATCCTTTAATTATGTAAATTAGTGAGAACTCCATGATAGAAGGAATCAAAAGTCTTTAAATGTTTTCCCTTCCATGCATCCCTATTTATAGAGTGGGAATTAAAAGTAATATGGAAACAAAATTAAAAGAATGCTGCTAAGAAGGATTCTCCAAATAAGAATAAACTCAATTTAAGTAAATATTCAAAAAAAATTAGTACACAAAGAATTAAAAATTATATAGCAAACCAATATTAAGTCTAACTCAATTCAAATAATACCTGGTGCTCTATAGTATAAGGAAAAATGACAAACAATAACATGACTACATCACCTTCAGTCGTAACAGCTTCATCATCAAATGCCATATCCTCTTCAACTTGCTCTTGATTTGCCTCTTTGGTCATTAAGTCATTGTAAATTACAACCAATATAGCGATAATATAGGCAGCCTCACAACTAGGAGTCGTGTTAATGTCCAAATCATCATAACAATGTTATTTGACTAATATACATATCATATATTGCATGATACGTTATGCTAAATATTCATTTCTTGAGTGGATGATTCAAAAATGTCACTTGAGAAGAAAATGTGGCCTTCATAGGAGTTGTGACATCTATAAGAATCAAGGCTTGATTGGATGCACACTTATTCATATCATTGATATTCTCCTCAAGCATAGAACATGAATTGGTGCTTAATACTCCTAAATAGCCTAATTAAAGATAGGATTTTTAAATTCACCTTTTGAAAATATTTAAAGCAAATTCTAAAAACTCAACATTGAGAAATACACAAAAAATAAAGGCCAAAAGTGATTCGCATAGACACAAAACAAAAATTTCATATTCTTATGAGGTTAAGAGGGTTACCTAATGTTATGTATCTTACATCATTTTTATGAATTACATTGTCCAATCAAGTTCTTAAGATCTAAGATAGATTCATAGGTCTAATGTTCTTCGTTTCATAGGAAATCTATAGAATGAAATGGTGAGAGAATAAAATGTATCCCCATATCCCAAATGTCACCCCCTAGAAAGGCTTGATCTAGCCTAACAAGGGTTCTGCTTAAAAAAGGATTTCATGTGTCTTGCATCATATGGAAATGCCTCTATGAGGACCAAGTTCATATAGTTAAAACATTGTTGGAAAGGTTATGTTGATGGTGTTTGGTTACAATGAAAACACTTACAAAGGTATTGGTATTGAAATATTAGTTGAAAACTTATCCTTATTGTCAAAGCAATATAGGCTTAATGACAACCATTTAAATAAGGAGTTCAATATAAGAAAAAAGAAGATTTGCATGTTTTTATAAAATCTCATAGGAAATTTTGTTAATTTCAAAGGAAATTACAAAAACAGGCAGGCAGTTCCACTACACCTCAGAAAATAACACACACAAAAGGGAAAAAAACTAGGAACCAACAAGCCCAAATACAACTCACACGCAAGAACCACTACAAATCATAATAGAAGGAAGATCAAAACAATCACCTTTAATAAGAACATACATATTAACAGAGATTCTCTTAGAAACCATCACCATTTGAGAAGTTCTTCCAACCTTAGCAGTCCGATTTGTTAATTTTTTACCTTCTCTATACACATTAGACCATTTGACCTACAAGGAAGCACATAAACAAAAAATCTTTTGCATATGAACAATGATATTCCAAGGCAACCTCTTTTAAAGCACAACATCTCCACATAGTCAAAGAATCCATCTCCAGTTGAATATATCTCTAACCACAAAATCAAGCCACAAGAAGAGCCTTAATAATGGCATCAACTCTAGCATCTAGAGGAGTAGCCGGAACAGATGGATAAACAAACAAAGCCTAATAAGTACCCATATGATCTCCACAAGCACTCCCATTACTAGCACTACCTTTTTGCCAACTCCCATCAACACTAATTTTAACAAAACCTTCATCCGACTTCTTCCATTTCACCAAATGAATCTTCGATTTAAGCTTAACAAGGACAAGCAAATTAAACTTTCCAAATAGATCACATATATCTCTATTAATAGGCTTTTTGAATTTAACAACTTTAACATTTTAAATAAGAAAATATTAATCAAACTAAAGATACAAATGTATTAATTATTTTTTCATTTTGTGTGATCTCATATCTTATCATCCAGATAAAGCAAAAAGTCACAATAGGAATAATAGAGAGGAATTGACCTCCATATTCCCTCCAATCTGAAATAGCCACTTCCATAGAAATATGCTCAAAAAACCTATTTAGAAAAGAACCAATTTGTTTCCAATCCTCCATAGCAAACCTGCAATGAATAAGAGATGTTCCATATTTTCCTCCTCATTTTTACACAGTAAACATCAAGAAGAACCTCTCAGCCGCTTTAGCTTCAAAATATCATCTGTAGGATGTATTTTATGAACAATCCTAAAACAAAAGGATTGTGAAGGTTTAAGCCACGAATTCCAAGCCCACTTAGAATCAATGCCCACTTCATAATGAATAGACATAACAATCGGATCAGCCCTAGAAATGGGCATCCTAGCAATCATATAAGCATCAGAAGATTTTACCATTTTAGCCAGGTCATCAACATTCTAAACATTAACCCCCAACAATCCTTAATCGCGAAATCAATATCAAAAGGTCCATCATATTGATCAGCAAGAGCACCAATACCCTTCCAATCGTCATACCGAAAGCTGAAATTAAAATTACCAACCTCCCAACAAAGGAAGTTTTCAGTCTTCCTAGAAACCTTGAGCATTTCTTTCCAAATCAAAGAATCATTCACAAAAATGAAAGATTTACATACACACCATTTAATTCTTATGTACTTACACTATAATATTTTAGATTTATACATATTTTTTATATGACGGAATTTAATCACTGAAATTGAGTTCCAAGAGTAGCTCCTCTCACAAAATTATAATTGGAAGCAAAATTAAAAATTCAAAACGGGTTATTATTCCTTTGCTTCGTTCATTTATTAATTATAAAAATATTTATCATCCACTTGACAATTTGTAATTCATGTTAATTAGCTGGCAAGAAGTAAGTCGGCTTTAACAGCCCGGGTAATTTGATATAATCTACTGGATAGTATAGTTTGTACAATTATGAACATTGTTACTCCATGACATATTTGATATAAGTTCTGTGAAATTTGTTGTAGGTCAGAGTACATATAAATTTTATGGTTTTTGATGTTATAGGACTTAAGGAGCCTCAATTATCTCCAAGAAATGTTCTTTGTATTACTAGGTTGAAAACCCGATTTGCTGGTATAATTTTCAAGACATGAGAATCACTTAACAAAAATGTTAGTATATTGCTCTTTGACATATCATTTTTTTATAAAGAAAAAATCTAATTTACTAATTTTTTTTTTCTGAAAAAAGTTATAAAATCAGTATACTTGAGCATATGATTAAAATTTTGTGTTTTTTGCTTAGGGAGAAAGGAAAGTTGAATCTAAGATAAAACCAAAAATAGTTGATTCGGTTGGAAAGAAAGAAACCAGTAAAATAACTCTTTAAATTTACACAAATTTTATGTTACATGTTTATGTTCTCAACCATTTTTGTTATAACAAATATTTTACTTTGGGCAGAAAAATGAAGATTCGAAAGTCAAGTGAATGATTATAAAAAAAAAAGAATTATAGATAAGATAAATTCTAAACTCAAGACAAATATTACAATTTCAAATGATTCAACTATTGCTTCAGCAAAGAAGATATTTTTCAATATTACTTTGACAAAAAGCTTTGATATTCATTACATTGATTCTAAGTAAGATTTCGTTCTTCCTTTGATTTTATTTTATTTTTAGCAGCAACATTTTGTTTTATTGGACATATAGACTAGCACTGTATTTTTGAGATTCTATATTGATTACTAATACATATTTCATTTAAATTATTCAGTGTTGTAGTCCATATTTTATTAATTAGAAATGATGCAAATTATTTATTTATTTTTGTTTTTTGTTAAATCTAGGGCATCATGTTTTAGGTATTTACATCACAAGAAGGTTGTGTAAGGAAAAAATAATTCTAAGTTAATTTTTATACTAATACTTCTCTTTTAACAAAAGATTCAACACATTAACTCATGTTATTTTTCCTTTTATTTTTTTGGATTAGAACACATGATAGATATTATGCATTTATTTTCAGGAAGAAACAAATCGGGCCAAAATACAATATAAAAAGAGGAATCCACATAAAATGAACAAACAAGTAAGAATTTTATATATTTTAATATTTTTCTCTAAGCATTCGTAAGCAAATAAGTTGCAATTCTAATGAATTATTGTATTATGTCTCTTAGATGAGCATAATGTATGTTTAAGAGCAAAACTAATTTTGTTAAACTTAGTCAATAACTTGCATATTAATTTTTATCAGTTTATTTATTTTGTTGAACAATATTAGCTATTTTATTCATTGATTTGGGTGAGACTATGAATAAAGTGTCATTATGATTCTAAAGTTACATTATAGCAAACCACTTACAACATGCTAAAACAATAGCAAAGCAACTATTTAAGTAATTGATTTAATTTTGTTCCTAATTTATGGACATTTAGCTTTCTTTCTTTCTGCGCAAGTAGCATATTCTTTTAGGTTTAAATCATTTCATATTTCCTAAAATATGTGAATTATTTTAAATTTATTCTATTGGTTTTGTACGATTGACTTATAAAGTCCACTAATTCTTGCAAAAAAAAAAAAAATAGTAGTTCGAATTAAAATTGTTGGACTTGTTATAGATAAAACAAAACTTGAACATAAAAGGAAGCTTGAAAAGGAAAGGGAACAAACTCAACTTTTATAATATTTTTTTATTCCTTAAAATTATTATTTTTTAGATCCTTAATTCTTCCGAATTTATTTCAGCTTTATTATTAACATTTTATTAAATATTTAATGTCAGGATGATGACTAATTTATGAGGCTGATATAAATATTAAAAAGAAACAATATTACATCTGAATTAAATTAGATTTAAGGCTTATACTTTAATAATTAATCCAAACTTTTTGTCATTAATTGAAATGCGCATTTTAATTCAAACTAAAACTAATTTCAAAATTGTCAACTCCCTGTTTCTATTTTTGTTGCAATTTATCAAACTCTAAAATTTTATAGGCTTTTAATGTAGAACTTAATGTTATGAAACAAACTTGAATAATTACAATGCTTAGGAATCTGCAAAGCTATTAAGAATTTACATTTAACAAATGCTACATTAGTGTTTAAATTTTATAGATTATGATATACTTTTTTTTTTATTATTTGATTGGTCACAATATATTTTATTTCTTTTTTATTCATATGTGGAAGTTTCAGTTTATATTGATCATTTCAATCATACATACAAAGACTTTGTGGCACTCATTCCTTCTCAATCAAACGATGTCAAATACTTAGAAACTTTGCAAATCCATTGGAATGGCCGAGTTGTTCACAAAAGTACTGAGTCATTGCACTCTAATTCATACAATGAGATGTGTAACATTTTAGGCCTAATGTAAAAAATTAATAATGTGATTAATTTTTATATATTAAAGTTCATATATTTTTTATGTACATAAATCTTGTTATATCTTTTGTTTTTGTTTTTTTTTTCTGAAGATAAGAAATTTAGTGAAATTTTGCTCACAAATTTCTTGTGATTTTTCATCCCTTGGAAATGGCTAAATTTGGCTTGATATCTCTATTATTTCAAGAATGGAAACTATCCTTTAAGAAGTTTATGAGAGGGAGCACTATTCTTTTGAATATGTTTCAGAAAGTTTGAATGTAGGATTTTACAATGATATATATATATATATTGTCGGCAAGCTAAATCATTTTAGTTAAATCTGCAACCTTAGTGTTCTCCAAACGAAATAAGGCAGCCCAAAATGCTGCATGAATAAGAGGATTTCATAAAAAAGCAGCAGTGGAATAAATCTTCTATATTATTGTCCAAACATTAGAGAATTTTAGGTGTAGCTAAAATATTTCTTTCATACTTTCTTGGCTTTTGCTCAGTATTACTCGACGATAAAATTTAGGAATAAATTTCTATGTGGCATCTATATATTTATTATTACCCAAATTTTGAGAAATTTCTAAAATATTTTTTTTTTATTTTACTATTAACTCATAAATACATGAATCTTAGAAATCATTTCAAATTGATGGGTAATAATTTTGTAAAAAAATAATATTATTTATTATTACCCTACGCATATAAGAATTGATCTTCTGTATGATATATAAATTTGATAAATAAAAAATGGACTAACATTTGGCCCAATTAAATATCATCAATCATATACATAAATTTAACTGCTCAGATTGCCTCAAAATAATAATAATAATAATAATAATAATAAAATTAAAAAACGTGCTGGAATTATATTATTTAGTTACCATAAATAAAAAAGTGGTGGCTGAAAAGTAAATTAGAGAGCTGCTTTGGCCCGCCTTTATCTATTTAAAACACAAAAGAGGGGAGACTAAAACACATTTGAAAAAAAAACGTTCTTATTTTCTGCAAAGCACTTTCCCGCGGGCTCACCTTCGCCGGCGATCGATCTCGATCTCAGGCATCGAAGGCCACTCTCTCTTCCACGCTCATTCCTTCTCCATTATCATAAACAAGTAATACTACTTGATCCCAGATTATGAGTCACATCATTTATTCATTCTCCTGTAGAATAATTTTTCTTCGGCTTCCTCTCGCCGTCTCTCCCTACAATGACCTCATTTTTTTGTTCTTTGCAAACAAAATTTTCATTTTCTGCATTCAACAAGTTTAAGCACTGGCTTTGATTCGAACCCTAATTTTTTTTTTTACAGATCTATTTGGAAACAAAATCTTCATTATTTCTTCATCGTTTTTTATTTCCATTTTCTCCTGCATTTTTATACTATTTTCCGATTTTAGTTTTTATATTTCTTACATAAGAAAACAATTTCTCCATTTTTTTCTAAGAAAATTTGGGACATAATATTTGTTGGAATTATTATCTGCTAATTATTTTTCTTTAAAATAACAGAATATATTCCTGCATTTTTATTCTCTTTTCCGATTTTATTTTTTATATTTCATACATAAAATCCGACTTCTTAGCAAACAATTTCTCCATTTTATTCTAAGAAAAGTTGGATCTGAATAGTTGGACATAATTTTAGTTGAATTTAGCTCTGCTAATTATTTTTCTTTAAAATAACAGAATATAAATTTTCTCTCTCTCTCTCTCTCTCTCTCTCTCTCTCTCTCTATTTATCTCTAATCTAATCCGAACGTAAATAATTTATTTCCTGTTTTAGGTTTTATTTTTCTTCCTTGACAATGCTTGAATTTGCTAGGGTGGACCTCATTTTTTATTTAAATACGTGACAAGTTTATGATACATTTTCGTTTTATCTTTTGTTTTTTTATTATTTGCAGGAATTTACTCCCTGAAATTGAATTCAAAGAGCTTTTCTCACAAAATTTTAATTGGAAACCAAAAAAAGAAAAAAATATCTAAATACGAACCATTTCCTATTTATTATTTGGAATGTCTCAAGTTTATTAATTTCTGAGAAAAAAACTAACATTTTGTTATTTTATTACTAATTAATCTGAATTCACTAACATTTGGCTAAATTAAATATCATTAATCAATCATATAAATAATTTCTACTACTCAGATTACCTAAAAAAATGCTGCACGAGTTTATATTACTAACTTACCATAAATAGAAAAGTGTTGGCTTTCCCCACTTTTACTATTTCAACTCAAAGAATAGAGAAAAAATCAATTTGAAAAAAACGGTCTTATTTCTCCTCTGCTCTTATTCTCCTGTAGAACAATTTTTATTCTGCTTTCTTTCGCCGTCTCTCTCTCTCTCCCTCAACCATTTGTTCTTTGCAAACAAAATTTCATCATCTGCATTCAACAAGTTTTAAGCACTGGCTTTGATTCGAACCCTAATTTTTTTTTTCCAGATCTATTTGGATTTTTCTTTCTTTTTCTTCACCGCTTTTTATTTCCCTTTTTTCCTGCATTTTTATACTCTTTTCCGATTTTAGTTTTTATATTTCTTACATAAGAAAATAATTTCTCCATTTTTTTTCTAAGAAAAGTTGGATCTGGATATTTGGACATAATTTTGTTGGAATTAGTCTCTGCTAATTACTTTTCTTTAAAATAACAGAATATAAATTCTCTCTCTCTCTCTCTTTATCACTAATCTAATCAAAACGTAAATAATTTTTTTTTCTGTTTTAAGCTTTATATTTCTCCTTGAATGTGCTTTAATTAACTAGGTTGGACCTCATTTTTTATTTTAATAGATAAAACTTTTAGGTTTATCATTTTTTTTTATTTGCCGGAATTTAGTCCCTGAAATTGAATTCGAAGAGCTTTTCTCGCAAAATTTTAATTGGAAACAAAAAAAAAAAAGGAAAAAATGATCTAAATACAAACCATTTCCTATTTGTTATTTGGAATGCACAAAAAAAAAAGGAAATAAATACAAACCATTTCCTATTTGTTATTTGGAATGCCTCAAGTTTATTAATTTCTGAGAAAATAACCAGCATTTTGTTATTTTATTACTAATTAATCTGAATTCACTAACATTTGGTTAAATTAAATATCATTAATTAATCATAGAGATAATTTCTACTGCTCAGATGACCTAAAAAAATACTGCACGAATTTATATTAGTTACTTACTATAAATAGAAAAGTGGTGGTTCTCCCCACTTTTACTATTTCATCTCAAAGAATGAAGAAAAAATCAATTTGTAAAAAACGGTCTTATTCTTCGTTATAATCTCACATTTTGAATCCCATAATATATCTTAATATAATATATTCACTCATGTAAATCTTTTTTTTTTCCTCATGCCTCTTGCCGTCTCTCCCTACAGTTTACGTCGTCTCTCTCTCCCTCTCTCTCTATATATCTCACTAATCTAATCTGAAAGTAAGAAATTGGTTTCCCGTTTTAAGTTTTAATTTATTTTGTTATGCTTTAACTAGCTAGGGGACGTCATTTTTAATTTAAACAAGTCATAGAATTAGATTGTATTTTAGGTTTCTCTCTTTTTTTATTATTTTCCGGAATTTAATAGTTGATATTGAATTCCATGAATAGTTTTTTTTTTTTTTTTTTTGCTATACATTTTCTCAATAAATTATTAAATTTTTAAAAACAAAAATTAAATTAAAATAAAATGTCATACTATTCTACTTTATTCTCACTGTTAATTTATTGATGCTTCGGTTAATGCAGAAAACTCATGGCTTCTTTGATGACATCATCTTGCAATTATAATCAACTCTGTCGTAGAAATACATTCAATCGAGCTTCATTATCAGGTAAATTTTTTAACAATTTTCTACATTATTCTTTAGTTAATATGGTAATTTTAATTGTCACTAAGACAAAAAATTTTATTAAATTTTTCAAAATATTTTAATACTAAATATTTCAACTAGCTTTCAAACATTTACACATCATTTGTTTCACAAAAAAATTTAAATATTAATGAGAAATTTTGAATTTATTTCTTAAAATCTCATATTTGAAAAAGGCTGATCTACTGGATGATATAGTTTATAGTCATTGTTAGTCCATGACGGATTTGATATATAGTTTTGTGAAATTTATTGTAGCTCGGAGTACATATAAATTTTATGTTTTTGGATGTTACAGGACTTGGGGAGCCTCAATTATCTCCAAGAAAAGCTTTTCGTGTTGCTATGTTGAAGAACCGATTTGCTGATATAATTTTCAAGGCACAAGAAACGCTTAACATAAAGGTTAGCATATTAATGTTTGACATGTAATTTCTTTATAAAAACAAATCCAATTTAATATTTTTTTTCTGAAAAAAAGTTATTAAATCAATATACTGAGCATATAATTGAAATTATGTGTTTGTTGCTCAGAGAGAAAGAAAAGGTGAAGCTAGGATGGAACCAAAAAAAGGTTTTATTGGAAAGCCAGAAATCAGTAAAATAACTCTTTAACTTCACACTAATTTTCTGTTACATATTTATATTCTTGATCGGTTTTATTGTAACAAACATTCTACTTTGTGCAGAAAAACGAAGATTTGAAAGTCAAGTGAATGGTTATAAAAATGGAATTATAGAAAAGACAAATTCTAAACTCAAGGCAAATATTACACTTAAAAATGATTCAGCTATTGTTCCACCAGAGAAGGTATTTTTCAAAAATACTTGACAAGAAGTTTTTGCATTCATTGTATTGTTTCTAATTGAAATTTCTTTGTTTCTTTGATTTTATTTTATTTTTAGCAACAACATAGTGTTTTATTGACCATGTTGACTATCACTATATTTTTTGTGATTTTATATTGATTGCTAATAGATATATTTTTCATTTACATTATTTAGTGTCATTATTCAGTGTTGTAGTCCATGCTTTCTTAAGTAGAAATGATGAATTTTTTTTTTTTTGTTAAATCTAGTGCCTCATGTTTTAGATACTTACATCACAAGTAGGTTGTGTAAATAGAAAGTAATTCTAATTTACTTTTTATACTAATAATTCTCTTTTAACAAAGCAAGTTTTATCTAACCCATTAATTCATATTATTTTTCCTTCTATCTTTTTGGATTAGAACTCATGATTGATATTATGCACTTATTTTTCAGGAAAAAATAAATCGAGCTGAAATGCAATATGAAAAAGAGGATTTCACAGAAAAAGAACAAACAAGTAAGAATTTTATATATTTTAACATATTTTACGAGCATTCGTAAGCTAATAAGTTGCAATTTTATTGTAATGTCTCTTAGATGAGCATAATATATGTTTAAGACCATGACTAATTTTGTTGAATTTAGTCAATATTTTGCATAGTAATTATTATCAAGTTATTTATTTTGTTGAACAAACTTTACTATTTTATTCATTGGTTTGGATGAGATAATGAAAAAGTGTCATTACGGTTTGAAAAGTTACATTGTAGCACATCAATTACAACATGCAAAAACATGAGTAAAGCAACTATTTAAGTAATTGATTCGATTTTCTTCTTAATTTATGGATCTTTGACTTTTCTACTCTTGGTAAAAGTAATTTATTCTTTTTTTTAAATCATATGATATTTCTTAAAATATGTGACTTATTTTAAATTTCTTCTATTTATTGTATATGATCAACTTACAAAAGTGCCATAATTTTTACAGAAAAAAGAAAAATAGCAGTTCGAACTGAAACTGCTAAACTAGATATCGATAAAGTAGATCTTGAACATAAAATGAAGATTGAAAAAGAAAGGGAGGCAGCTCGACTCGAACTAGAGAAGGTAATTCATTTCCGCTTCTTACAGTACTTTTATAATATATTTTTTTTAATTACTTGAAACTATGTTTTTAGAGCTTTAATTCTTCCAAATTTTTTTTAGCTTTATTATTAACATTTCATTAAATTTAATGTGATGATGAAGACTAATTTATATGTTGATTATAAATATTTATAGAGTTTGATAAACTTATTAACTTGTTGACTTGGTTACAATCTTATTTTTTCTTTTTTGTTCATAGGTGGAAGCTTCAATTTATATTGATGATTTCAATCATACGCATAAAGAGTTCATGGTGCTCATTTGTTCTCAATCAAATGGGTCAAATGTTTAGATACTTTGCAAATCCATTAAAATAGCCGACTTGTTCACAAAAAATCTCTTCCATAGAGATTTATGTTCATATTATAAACTGATTAGATGTACATGCGATGTAACTATTGCAAGCTGCAATATTAGTCATTGCACTCTAACTCATGCTATTAGATGTTCAACATTTTAGGCATAACATCAAAAAAAAAATTAATGTGACTAAGTAGTATATAATTTTGCTGTACATAAATTTAGATATATTCTTTTTTATTTTTTTTTTATTTTTTTTTTGAAGATACAGAGTAAGAATCACAACAAGATTTTGATCACAAATTTCTTGTGATATATTCTATTTGTATAATTTCAAGAATAAATACTAATATATAAGATGTTTGTGAGAGTGAGCTTTACGATGATGCAATAAATGCCAACACAGCTTTTATATATATATATATATATATATATATATTGCATGTGAATCCGTAGGACTCTTATGGTAGGGTTAGTTGCTTTCGCAAGTCATGGCTAGGAATTAAACTTGGGCCTTCGCCGATGACGACCAAGATCCAACCAACATTTATATATTTACAGTAACTTGCTAGTGTGGGCGTAATTTTTTATTTAAATAGCTGACGCCTCTATAATATTATATATATATATATATATAACGGGTTATTATTCCTTTGCTTCCATCATTTATTGATTATAAAATTATTTATTGTCCTTTTGAAAATTTCTAATTCATGTTAATTAGTTGGCAAGAAGTAAGTCGACGTTAATGGCCCGGGTAATTTGCTTTCCCGTTTAACTAGGGATAATTATACACAAACCGCCGAAGAATTAATCTTTACAAAATAATCATACAAATGATGACATTTTCTCTAATTTACTTTATTAAAATCAACAAATAAAATAAAATAAAATGTCATGAAATTTACTTTATTTTCATTGGTAATTTATTGGTGTCTTTGTTAAAGCAGAAATCTCATGAACTTTTTAATGGCATCATCATCCAATTTTAATCATCAACTCTGTCGTAATAAATAAATTCAATCGAGCTTCATTATCAGATAAGTATTTTAACATTTCATTTGTAATATTGGTTATTTTATTTGTCACTGAGAAAAAATTTTCCAAATTTTTAAAAAATATTTTAATATTAAATATATGAGCTAGTTTTCAAACATTCACATCATTTGTTTGAGAGAAATTTGAAATATTAATGAGAAGCTTTTAATCAACTTTTTAAAATCCCATATTAGAAGGTTGATCTACTGGATAATATAATTTATAGTATTATGATCATTGTTAGTCCACGGGGGATTTGATATATAGTTTTGTGAAATTTATTGTAGCGTGGGGTACATATAAATTTTATGTTTTTGGAGGTTATAGGACTTGCGAAACCTCAATTATCTCCAAGTCAAGTGAATGGTTATAAAAATGGAATTATAGAAAAGATAAATTCTAAACTCAAGACAAAGATTACAGTTAAAAATGATTTAGCTATTGTTCCACCAAAGAAGGTATTTTTCAATAATACTTTGACACGAAGATTTTACATTTATTACATTGATTTTAATTGAGATTCCATTCTTTCTTCGATTTTATTTTATTTTTAACAGGGACATTTTATTTTAATGATCATGCTGACTAGTATTATATTTTTGTGATTTTATATTGATTGCTAATTCATATATTTTCATTTAAGTTATTCCATGTTGAAGTCCATGCTATATTAATTAGAAATGATGGCACGTTTTTTTTTCCTTTAAATCTAGGGCCGCATGTTTAAGTTGTGTAAGAAAAGAGTAATTCTAATTTAATTTTTATACTAATAATTCTCTTTTAACAAAGGAAGTTTTACTTAACCCATTCATTCATATTATTTTTTTGTTTATCTTTTTGGATTATAACTCGTTATTGATATTATGCACTTCTTTTTTAGGAAAAAATAAACTGAGCCGAAATGTGATATGACAAAGTGGACTTCACATAAAACGAACAAACAAGAAAGAATTTTATCTTATTATTTAACAAACGAAGAATATAGTTAAAAGCAATATGACACAAAATATATATATATATAATATAAATTAACAAGCATACATATTCTTCAAAGTAGGATTGTATCGAACATTTGCTAGATCATTTAGTTTTTGATACGGTAAATGATTTTTTTTGTTATGTATGAGTTTGCTAAAAAACACTATTGTTTCTTTCGTATCCAGATGAAGAAGACGTTTAACTAAAAATATGAATAGTTAACATTTATATATTTAGAACACTAGAACAAAACATGTTCTTATGATTAACATTTAGGGGTGTAAACGAGTCGAACATGAGCGAGTCAGGCTCAGCTCTGCTCAGCTCGTGTTCAGCTCGTATACAAACTTGATGACTAGTATTTCAAGGCTCAGCTCGTATACAAACTTGATGACTAGTATTTCAAGCCAAAACGAGCCGATCACGAACGAACACATCTTAGTTCGTGTTCAGCTCATTAACTTATTGAACAAAATTAACGAGTCGAACACAAGCTGTTCGTGAACAAAGAGCCGTTGTGACAACCCTATTAACATTAGGAAGATGAACTAACAAATATAAATTTCATTCATTGCAAATTCAGAAATAGATTTCACTAATCACTATTAATGAACTAATTTATTTGGCTGATTATGAATTAATTTAAATTTAAGATTTATACTATAATAATTAATCCAAACATTTTCTCATTAATTTAAATGTGCATTCTATTTCAAACTAAAACTATTTTCAAAATAGTGAACTCCCTACTTTTATTTTTATTTTTGGCAATCTATCACACTCAAAAAGTTTATAGGCTTTTAATGTAGCACTTTATGTTATGCAACAAACATAAATATTTATGTATCTGTGTGTGTGTGCCGCGTACTTTGATCAGGTTGTTGTTAAGAAATGATGACAAGCGAAAGCTTTTCATTAAATCTTCAACCTTACTGTTCTCCGAAAGAAATAAGGCAGCCCAAAATGTTGCATGAATAAGAGGATTTCATTAAAAAACAGTAGCGCCACATTAACAATTTTTTTCCAAAAGCATTAATGAGCAAACAGGTTGTGATCTTTAGGAAATAATGTAGGATGTCTCATAAATGAGTACAATGCACATTAAAGAGCTTAATCACCTTTGTTAAATTTAACCATTATTTTTAAAATTAATTTTAATCAGTTTAAAATTCTAAAACATTTTTGCTGCATAACATAATGGATCTATAAGAATGCTCTTACAAAGCGCAACGAGAGGACATGATATATATATATATATATATATATTTATTTATTTATTTATTTATTTATTTATTTATTTTTT
The DNA here is from genome assembly GCF_001263595.1 of Phalaenopsis equestris. Classification (NCBI taxonomy): domain Eukaryota; kingdom Viridiplantae; phylum Streptophyta; class Magnoliopsida; order Asparagales; family Orchidaceae; genus Phalaenopsis; species Phalaenopsis equestris. Next base: position 221,280 of record NW_018229078.1, read on the forward strand.
TGTTGAAGGAGCATTATACGTCTCCCTACGCGTTAAATAAATAAAGTTGATACATATTTGTCTGGAAAAGGGTTCCCAACTAGAAAATAAAAGAACTACAATACACACTCGATAAAAGGAATCCTCAATCACATACAACTCTAACCCAAAATGAGTTTAGACAATATACCAACTCAACTCAAAACTATATTCGGTATATAACCGAGCATATACAAGTATACTTCAACCAAAAGAATTAATTCTAAAGAAACATAAAAGATACAATAATTGATCCAGCTTGTAACAACTGATAACAGTCAAATAAGCCGAGTTGCAGTAGTAGTATGAAGTCGAAAACCCCATAGAAACTCCCTCGAAGCTACGAGCCATCATGAGTAACATCAAAATAAAAACAAATCTTCGAAACTGCGATCAAATCACATAGCCTCCAAAGTATATAAAATAATTGAAAGAGCATTACATAACTCCTCTTTATTAAACATTCCCTGCTGGAACATTGAAGAGGGAAAGCCAAACAACTTGAAACCATAATGCCCATCATTACTCGCAGCCACTTGCTTCCTTAGTCCTCATTTCACTGTTACTATCTAACGCAAAAATATATGGAAAAACCAAACTCCAGGTTTTGACATTCCAAATAAATTAGCATCCCACGCATCATAAGATACCATTCAAAATCTGCTCATAATACCCATAATATTTAATATGCGTATAAGGCCAAAATCCATTCCAGATTCCAGATTTTCGAAAAAATACAAAACACCTGCTTAATAATCCGCAACTTTTGCTCCCCTGAACCCACGCCTTTTTCAGAGGAAAATCATCAAATCCTTCTAACATCTACCGCATATGGTATTTGGCATTAAGAATTCTTCCCCATATTCAAATTCATCTTAATTAATCGAAAGCAGTAAAAAAACCATAGCAAATAATTCAAACAATTTGCTCATGATTATCCTTCCAGTAAACATGTCAGAAACAAGAAATAAAAACCTTTTCCGCAAGTAATATGCTATGATGTATAAAGAAACCGAGCTAAAATCTCGTAATTCCATAAAATCAAAACTAAAAACACTGCAGTTACCATAACCCAGTGAACACCTTCAAACTTTAAAGAGATGGTAAAGCATAAAATCAAGGCCTAATAAAAGGCAATTCCATAGAATCTCCCAACAATAATCATTTTAGCTGAGACTCTGGTAAGACACCTATCAATATTCTTTCCTCAATTTTATCTTTCTCAGCCAACCAATCCGCCGGGGAATTACCTTCTCGAAAAACATGAGCCAAGTGTATGGAAAAATTATACTTTTCTATAATCGCTCTTATTCTATTCCAAATACCCACAACAATCCATTTGGGTATTGTAATTATATCAAATTCCTTAAAGAGGTTAATTGAATTAGTCTCAACAATAAGCTTTAAGAAGTTAAAAGAAATAGCCACCTTTAAGGCCAATAAAAAAGCCCAACATTCAGCTTCTAAAGGGGAGGAGGCTACAATCGGAGAAGCAAAGTAACCCCGGCAAATGCCCAAATAATCTCTAAAATTTCCACCAGCTCCAGCCGCCTTGGAAGCCCAACTTCCATCAATATTCACTTTGATATGACCCATAGGAGGGGGTTGCCATCTAACGAGAATAGACATCCTACCCATCGTAGGTTTATTTGATTTGGCATTCAAGCCCAAAATACGGGAAGCCTGGAAAATATAAGCTAAAATGTATGACACCATATTGATAGGAGCTAAACCCAAATTTTGATACTTTTGATCATTTATTGCCACCCAAATAAACCACATCACCAACAAAGGTAAACTAGCTAATTTAGGGTCCATAATTTCAGCATTCCTCCACTTCTGGAGGTAGCTTCATATATCTACACAATCAAACCAATCAATATGAAAATTTTTCCCCCAACACATACCAAATCTCTTTAGCATGAGAACAATAGAAAAAAAGATGCACTGTCGATTCCACTTCATTTTTACATGAATGACATCTTGAAGCAAATTTCAGCCCTTTAAGTTTAAGAATATCATTAAAAGATATCATATTTAGAAAAAGTCTCCATAGAAAAAAAGAGATGGAGGGGGTAAGAAAATTGTTCCAAATGAAATTCCCTCACCGCCACTTGTCATAAAAATAAAGATTTGAGTAAAGCAATTTTGAAGGAGAAATATTAGAAGAAGTTTTCCATATTGGGGTATCTTTAACATCCTTCCTTATCGGGATCTTGGTGACAAATGCAGTTTTATCCCCAACAAGAGACACTAATTTATTAACATCCCATTTTCCATCCAACCACACATCTGAAATAATCTTATTATTCTGTGGAGCGATAACAGATAAATTCCGATCTCATAAGCCCCAATTATCATGCATATATATATATATATATTATTTTGACTCTCAATTATTGAACTAAGGTAAAAGTGCACTTTTATAATGTGGTACCGCTCATCTACCACATCTCACATATCTCTCACCTACCTCCCACCTACCACTCTCTTGCTTCTATAAATAGACAGGGTCTGAGGCTTAGAAGAGTAAGGGAAGAGATCTTAAGCTACCACAAAGGAGGAGAGAATAGTTAGAGAGCTAGAGAGGAGGAGAGCATCTTGAGGCCTTGTATCAAGGTGTCACTTGAGAGGGAGGCCATAGAAGGAAGATGAGAGCGTATAAGCTATGTATTCTCCATTTATTTTGTCTTAGTGAACTAATTGATTGATTCCCTCCCGTGGACGTAGATCCAGTTGGATCGAACAACGTAAACGATCTGTGTTTGCTTGTGCTCTTTGCGTTTCATTTCTATGTCAGGAAGTACATATCTCACAATAATATATATATATATATACATATGTATTTTCAAATGTTTGTGGATACAAAGAATGAGTTTTGCATGGAAGGAAGAACTAGAGGGAGAAAGAGAGAGAGGGAGGAAGGGAGAGAGACAAAAAATCTCTTGAGATTTTATGATTACTAATGGCGTGGTTACATTCAAAATATTTATGAAATAATTACAGATTAAACATCTCCAGAAATTTTTAAAATTTCTCTAAGAAGCTCCCCATATTTAGTTTATTCCATTTATTTCAAGTGTAATATATTTATGGTTGTAATTCTCTCAATCAACAACTTAAAACTCAGCTTCATTAAAACTTGTGAGGTTTTTCCAAATTAATAAATAATTAAATTTGATCATTTTTTAATTTCTTGAAAAATAAACTAACCAAACTTAAACATAATTCAAAAAGTTTGTGTTCTCCAACAAAGTTATTTATTATTAAACAAGCAATTAAAAATCTCGGTGATAAGCCATATTTGATATATGTTATATCATTCACAAAAAATAGATTAATTAGAATTTATTTCATTGTAATAAATCATAACTTAATATCAGCACACATTTTTATTTAATGTAATTCTTTTTTATTTTCTTATTTCAATGAAAATACATCTTAGTACTATCAAATCCTTTCAGGATGTCGGGTGTTATGTTATCGTGAGTTCATACAACTTAGGAGAGACTTGTATGAGGAGGTTGAGGAAGAAAATAGATGGGGTTTCTAGACATGAATAATGTGTTTTGTTTTTTGATCCTCTTAGGCAGAGCAAAGAAGTGTTGACCTCACTTTCCTCTTTTGTAGCCTAGGGTCTAGTTACAATAATTTCCTGTTGATTATTCTTAGAAAACTAGAAAAGAAACCCTCACCATTAGAAATTCTAAACTTATTTTTGCTCAACTTGAAGTTCCACATATTGGTCATAACCTCTAACACTTAGTTGGTGGGGTTACTATGGGGGAGCTCAAGACGATTTCCCATAAGACTGTTTGACCTTAATGTTGACTCTGGATGTTGGTCTAGGGCTAAGGCACTCACTGACACTTACTCTCGCGCACAATCACTCACAACCATAAGCCTAAATCTCTTGACTTTGGTCCCTTGATACTTTTGAGATACTTATGCAGATGCTCCCCTAAACTCACTGGCCCTAGGCTAGAGTTAAGCTAAGACCAATACATAGAAGACCCAAAATGGGATTTCCATTGGTCCATGGCTTATTAATGATGGTTGGCACCCCAACCTACCAAAATGCCCAACCTAGCCTTTTGCCCCTAAACTCCCCCAAATTACCTAGATATCCTTTAAACCCAAAATTTGGCCAAAATTCCCAAATTTAGCCAAAATACTCAAATTTGTTAAAAAATCATTTCAAACATCTTGAAAACACCCAAATTACCCAAAATCAACAAAAAATTGACAAATTACCAAAATGCCCCTCCTTAGCCCAAAATTCTAAAAATTCTAAAAAATCCCAAAAATTCCCAAAATCTTTCAAATATTCCCAATTTCATTTTTCTCAACTAACACATGGTCTAATTTGGCCAATTTGACCATCTTTGAACAAAGCCCCCAAACTACCCTTAAAAGCCTAACTTTCCTCAAATTCACTTCAAATGTCCATCAATTTGGCTACCCTTAAAAGCCTAACTTTCCCCAAATTCACTTCAAATGTCCATCAATTTGGTCCCAATTTCCCCCAATTTCAATTATAAACTCCAACTTACCCTTCATATGATCAATATAAATTAAATCCAAGCTCATTTGGCCAATGACATGAGCCCAATTTTGGCTTAAACTAATCCCTCAATTTTGGCCCTATGACTTGGTTCAACCAAATTGAACCTATGGCCTACTCAACTTGTCATAATTTATGTTGTAAACTCTTCATAACATTCCTATACATCAACCTTGACCTTCAATGGGCCTTGTTGAGACCTCAATTTCATTTGATTTTAACCTAGGTCCAAAAAGCCCCAAATTTACCCCAAATTGACCGGCCCAAATTGGTCATATCCCCAAATTTCACCAAATTGATGGCCTTATCCCCAAAATTTTCTCTTAGTTCCTTCATAAAAACTCTTTAAAAAAATATTCATGTTGATCTAATTCTTCTTCTTGCTCGTGTTCCAAATCTCTTACATCAGATTTTTCTTCATAATTAGTTTTGAAATGACATTCACTCAGATATCTTATAACAACTATTCTATAACATTCATTATCTTTACCTTTTGTAAGATACTTTGTTGATCTTGAAATGTTAAAAGTAATAGTTTGATCATTGACACGCATTGTTAATTTCTCTGTCTTCACATTTATCATTGCTCTTCCTGTGACTAGGAAAGGTCTCCCCAAAATGATAGGTATCTCTTTATCTTCCTCCATATTCAGCACAATGAATTCAACAGGAAAGATGAATTGATCCACTTTCACTATGATATCTTCTATAACTCCTGTAGGGTACGTTATTAAATAATCTGCTAACTGCAGAGTTGCAGAGTTACAATAGTAGGGATTATTTCTCCTAATCTCAATCTGTTAAATATTGATAAAGACATAAGGTTAATGCTTGCACCTAAATCACATAAAGCTTTCCCATAAAATCTTTCTCCTATCAAACATGGAATTGTAAAGCTACCAGATTCTTTAAGCTTTTCAGAAAGCATTTTTTGAATTATTGCACTACACTCCTCACTAAGTGCAACAGTCTCATTATCTTAAAACTTCCTTTTCCTCTTGAGAATATCCTTCATAAAGTTTACATAGCTTGACATTTTTTCTAATTCTTCAACAAATGGAATATTAATTGTAAGCTTCTTAAAAATTTCCAGAAAATTTGAAAATTGCTTATCCAATTTCTGTTGACAAAGTCTCTAAGGAAATAGAGGTTGTGGTTTTTCCAAATCAATTTCCCGCGGAGAAATAGGTCTTTCAGAATCTTTTGGAGTGTCTTCTTTTGATTCTTCGATTTCTGCTCTCTCTACTTCAATTTCTTTTTGAACCTTACCTTCCAACTCTCTTCCACTTCTAAGTTTAGCAGCTTTAACTTGCTCTCTATTCTGGTCTTTTAGATTTATTTCAGTATTACTATGAAGTGTTCCTTGGAATCTATTACTTAATAAATTTGCAATTTATTTAAGTTGATTCTCAATATTTATAATTGTAGCTCCTTGACTTTGTAACCGATTTCTCATTTGTAACACCACTTCTTCTGTAAACAACTTCTTCTCCTTAAGTTGTGGATTACTATTGAAACCTGGAGGATAAGTAGATCTATAATTATTATTCTCTTGGTTGTTTTAGTTTTCCAATGGGTTTACTTGATTGTACCCCATTGCTGATTGTCACCACCCGTAGTATTATTCCAAAAGAAGTTGGGATGGTTCTTTCAACCTGGGTTATAATAATTTGAATATGGATTATTATGCTTATTATTTATGACAATCAAAGCTTCAAATGATGCTTGTGAATCTACCATTTGACCTAATGAATTCTCTTCAATCATAGAGATAGGTTGAGAAAAATTCATTCCAAATTGGTCTAACTTCCTTGAAATTGCAATAACTTGATTTGCGAACATAGTAAATGCATCAGATTCATGAATATTGGCTACTTTATTTGGATTCACCCTCTTAGAAAGCCATTAAAAACTATTGGTAGCCATTTCTTCAATTAAAGCATAAGCGTCATGAAATTGTTTTGACATCAATAAATGACAGCGACTTTATATATGCAATAAAATATAAGATAAATATGGACGTATTAAATATTCACTAATTGTAAAGTCACACTTATCAACGCAAGTATACGTATCACTCAAGTAATATAAGGCTCTAATGGAGTTCTAGATATCGATCCCACTGGGAGTAGTTTAGAATTACGGACTAAGACCATATGAAATCAATACTTTAATCACAACAACGACGTTCAATTTGCTTATCTGTCACTAATAGGCAATTGAAATAAATAGATAGTTTTAATAACTAATAAATAATTAATGATATAAAGTAAGGTTTAATAGTGATATTCAATATATAAGAAAGCATCATTCTCCTTGTCAAGATATTATAGTGAATGGATAAAATGAATTAGTTCAATTTATATTGTGTCAAATAGGAGCATAC
>NW_018229079.1:0-1731 GCF_001263595.1 Phalaenopsis equestris
ACCCTTTTTAGATTAAATAGTAGATAAACTTGCTGAGCACAAATATTTATGTTTCTTAGATGGATATATCGATTACCATCAAATTCCCATTGCTCCCGAGGATCAAGAAAATATAACATTTACTAGTCCTTTTGAAACTTTTGCTTTTCGAAAACTTTTAAACTTTTGCTTTTAGAAGAATGCCATTTGGATTATGTAATGCACCTGCAACATATTAGAGATGCATGATGTCCATATTTAGTAAGTTAATTGATGATAGATTGGAAGTATTTATGGATGATTTCTCTGTATTTGAAACATCATTTGAAGGATGCCAAACCAAAGTTGATTAGATGGATACTTTTAATGCAAGAATTTGATCTTGTGGTTATTGATAGAAAGGGAACTGATAATCAAATTGTTGATCATTTGTCAAGATTAGAAAATCATGAATTATCTGACACCGACAATGAAATCACAGACAGTTTCCCTTATGAACAACTTTATAATATTAATGAGTGGAAAATACCATGGTATGCTGATATTATTAATGTATTGTAAGTGATAATTTGCCAGCTATGTTGACATAGCAACAACAAAGGAAATTTATTTATGATGCGAATGCATATTTTTAGGATGAGCCTTATTTATATAAACAATGTAAGGATCTGATTATGAGAAGATGTGTACCTTATGAAGAAACTGAGCTCATCATTAAAAAATGTCATGATTCTGAATTTGGAGGACATTTTGGGATTGATAAAACTGCTTACAAAATTCTACAAGCTGGATTTTATTGGCCTATTATCTTTAGAGATGTTTATAGATACATAAAAACTTGTGATCGATGTCAACGAGTAGGCAATACATCTAGAAGAAATGAAATGATTCTGAATTTCATGTTAGAAGTTGAGATCTTTGATGTTTGGGGATTAGATTTCATGTGAGCATTTATTTCTTCATTTGAGAACTTATATGTATTAATTACTGTAGACTACGTTTCAAAGTGGATTGAAGCACAAGCTTTAGCTCGTTGTGATGCTAAAAGTGTTTCAAGATTTTTAATGTAAAATATTTTCACTAGATACAGAATGCTGAGAATGATTAACACTGACGGAGGATCTCATTTTAGGAATAAATACATTCAGAGATTGGAAGAAAAGTTTAATATTATTCATAGAATCTCTACTCCTATCATCCTCATACTAGTTGGTTAGTTGAAGTTTCTAATAGAGAGATTAAACAAATACTTGAAAAGACTGTAAACCCTAGTAGAGTAGATTGATCCACTAGACTAGAAACCGTATTATGGGCTTACAGGACTGCTTATAAAACTATTATTGGAATGACTCCTTATAGACTGATTTTTGGAAAGACTTGTCACTTACAAGTAGAATTGGAGCATAAAGCATATTAGGTGATTAAAGACTTTAATTATAATTTGAAAAATGCTGGTAAGAAGAGATTGTTACAATTAAATGAATTGGAAGAATTAAGAATGAGTCTTATGATAATGACAGAATTTATAAGGGGAAACTAAAGTTATGGCAGGGTCGAAAAATTAACCAGAAGAACTTTGAACCAGGACAAGAAGTTTTGCTTTACAACACTAGGCTGGAGTTATTCTCTGGGAAATTGAAGTCTAGTTAGTTAGGACCCTTTACTGTGACTCAAGTTTATACTTACGGACCCTAAACACAAAAAAACACAAAAAAATAAAATAATAAAAGAAAACACAAAAAACCCAGGCGC
>NW_018229080.1:0-5657 GCF_001263595.1 Phalaenopsis equestris
TGGTTGAGTATGCTACAATTGTTGAAGAGAATTTTGTCTTTGTACTTTAAAGTAAAGTTTTCCAGTGGTGGGTAGCGGCAGGGGGGTTAGCTTATGGCTGTGGTGGTGGTGGGGAATTGACTATTTGCCGCGACGAAACACGCTTGGTGGCCAACAATGGTGGATGGCAATAGGGGGTTTCCGACAAAGCTACACACAAGCATAATATTTTGAAATTCATTCAAATCAGATGAATTCGAAGTACATTAAAAATGAATTAGGTGCGGAATTTCAGAAACACTGCAATTTTACTTTGCATTTGCTTTTTTTCCATAAAAAATTTTTGAAGTCCTGTATTTGATTTACTTTTAATTGGCATTGCATAGAACTAGATAGCCACACATTTATTTTTATATATAATGAGTTTGGCACCTTTTAAGTGCTATAATAGAGATTGTGTGAGCCTTAAGTCGTAACTCATGAGCTCAAAAGTTGGCAACTGTTTTCTATGATCAACATTGTGTCTTTTGGCTTATACCGAACTATCAATGCTTTTAGCTATCTATTCAAAAACCTGTTCAATTCTTGACCCAACATGAAATAGGGGATGATATATACATTCCTACAAACTAAATCTTTTTCCAAGCGGTATTACATTATGGAAATTCCCTTTTTATATTGTTTTGGAGAAATTCGACTATACTACTGTTATAGTCATAATTGGAGAAGCATTTCTATTATTTATTTATTTGGATAAATTGCTCAAATGTTTCTTTCGAACCTAAATGCCTTCGTTATTACCATTGAAAAACATCGAGCAATCTATTTCATCTTTCTTGGCTCCTTTATGCAATATTGGTATTCATTGTTGAGTTTTTTTTTTTTTTTTGTTTAGCAGGATGCGAAGGCAATGATGGTGAAGTTGAATTGGACCAAATAGTGTTACATTGGCTTTCGTACTCATGGGTATGTCTTTATAAATGTGCGAATAATGTTTCATATGTTTCGATTGATTTTATAATGATTCATATACTGTATATTAAATTGATGTAATTCTAATGTCAACCTTATGCCCAAATATTGTTTGAACCATGGTTAGCTTTTATCAATCTTTATTTGAACTCGATAGTAGTTTTTTGTTTTTGGGTTGAGCATTTTTTGAAGGTGAGTCAAGATTCAACATTTTTATGCTCAATGGATGAGAATCTGAAGAAGATGATCCAAGTTGATTAGACATTTACTAAAAAATAGAGCAATGTTGAGTGTTTCTTTTTAAGATTTCAAAGATCTTCTATATGAAGTGATGGAATGATGATAATCATTTTAGATTGAAGTACATGCACACCCCCAAAAAAAACACAGGTTTTTGATTACTTACATTTTTGGGGATAAGTTTTTTTATTAAAAGAATCTTGGTAATGCCCTAAAATCTTTGATGGGATTACCAATTACCAATGAAGGTTATTATCATTTCAATAGAGGAAACCTCATGCTGTGCTAGAGGGCAGATTACCGTCACCATAATGGATAGTGGCCTCTCAACAAAAGGGAGCCTAATGCTAAAAAATTAAATCAATTGAATAGAATGAGCTTAAAAGAGGGTTATTGAAGAATATGCTAGATATTTTCAAGATTGACAAAGATAATCTAGTTCAGATATCATGGATCCATCATCTCAAGTCATTAAATTTCAAGCCTGTTTAACTATAGAGGCAGTCTACCTAATGCAACTTGAATTTCCTTTTCATTAATCCCTGAAATATATCGTGAAAGGGAATTTCATAAACTCTTAACTCGAAGAAAGAAACTACCCAAGAATCCATTGATTCCATTTGGTATAAAGGATGAGAAGCTTGATTTATCCTTCTTAATTTGTGAGAGGATCCCTATGAAAAGAAGAAATGAATGATAATTTGACTACACGGACCAAAAGGTACCCACCATGGACTTATAAATCTATCTGGGTTAGTGCTACAGATAATTCCTCAAGTGTTCTAGACAACTATCTAGGTGATAAATGATGTGTCCACGTGGAGGGAAATGAATATGCATCATGGAGACATGATACGATGCAAGATTATTTATTTTTAATATTGATGCTCTATTAATATGCATATGTTAGGTTATGTAATGCATGTTAGCTAGCCATGATTCAATGCTGGACAAAATTCTCTCACTTGATTGATACATGAAGCACAAAATTGTGATCTATGAACTTACAATTGTAAAAGGAATGCAAGATTTTAAATTTTAAATCTTTTGATTTTATGAATTCTAGTTGTAGATTATGCAATAATAGAAATCATTTTTGCATGAAAATAGTGAGTTGAGCCTCACTTCTTTATTTGGCAAATTATTAAATTTTTTGTAAAATCAAAATTTATCTCACATTAAGTGTATGCTCATATAAAAATAAACACAATAATGTCCCATATACAAATAAACACACAATAATGATCACATATAAAAACATTTTAACTACATATTCTATACTAAACAAATATTTATAGGTGTGTCTATCACAACATCTAGTGCATTCGAGTTAGTTTTTAAAAAAACCATATGATTTTAATGGGGTCTCCAAATATGTCTTTATCATAAGGATGCAATTAATCTAAAATTTGTCATTTTGATCATTGAACTTTTTCAAAATATATTTTGAAATAATGTGCTTATAAAATAAATTTTTTGTAAGAAAGAGAATAAATATTTTACAAAAAGATTAGTTGATCTCACATATGGTCTAAATATGTTGGATGATGCATCCAAGATTATTTGTTTTTAAGATTAAGTACACGAGATCTAATTGTATTATAATAATTTATGTTATTCAATAAGTTACGCTAAATTAGAGTGCTTATTAATATATTACAATCACTTGTCAATTCTTAGGTTTACACAAGTCCTACTATTGAGGTGATGGCACCTCAACCTAGACATATATGTAAGTATTATGTTTCATAAGATTTAATTGTTAATTAATATTATGAATGATGCCATGAATATACATGACAGTGGCACAATGTTGTATGCCAATCGTGCAATGCCAAGGTGCTACATAGTCCCTTCGCAAGTGTAATGTGACAGCCTGAGGACAATGGGCTCTCTATACAACTTTTGAAAGCCATAACAAAAGATAGTGTAGGTATAATTTGAACTGATCAAGATGAGTGATAAGCTTTCTATTTCCTTGTTGTTATACTCAGAGGCATATACCAGCATGATGTGTGAATCTAGTGTGCTAAACACTACTAAAAAAATATATTCTTTTGGAATTTTAATATTTACTTTATGATTTTAACCTATTTAATGTTGGAACTCGGGTTATCCTATGTGTCTCACTAGAGTCAAAAGTAAAATGGTAAAGTCTATGTTCGTCATACTATATAGTGATACAATGACTATAAATCAAAAAAGATTATCTAACCTAAATGGACTATTAGATTTCTAGGAAGATTTAATTGTTAATTAATATTGTGAATGATGTCATGAATATACATGACAGTGGCACAATGTTTTATGCCAGTTGTGCAATTTCAAGGTGCTACATAGTCCCATGCAAGTGTAATGTGACACGGCCTGAGGACAATGGCTCCCTATACAACTTTTGAAAGCCATAATAAAAGATACTGTAGGTTTAGTTTGAACTGATCAAGATGAGCGATAAGCTTTCTATTTCCATGTTGCGATGCTGTATATGCAACACCGAGGCATATACTAGTATGATTATGTGTGAATCTAGTGTGCTAAACACTACTCAAAAAATGTATTCTTTTGTAATTTTAATATTTACTTTATGAATTTAACCTATTTAATGTTGGGACTCGGGTTATCCTATGTGTCTCACTGGAGTCAAGGGTAAAATGGTAAATTCTATGTTCGTCATACTATATAGTGATACATGACTATAAACCAAAAAAGATTGTCTAACCTAAAGGGTCTATTAGATTTCTAGAAAGAAATTCACAGAGAGTTAACCTTCCAATTTTGTGCTTCCAAAGCACGAATCTGAATCCATTCATTGTACATTGACATGGAAAAACATGTTGGTCACCTAAAGTAGAGTGTCATGGCATCGCAAAAGCACTATTGAACTGAATAAGAAGATGGCGTTGTGGTGCCACTCAAAAGTCTATTGTAATTTTTTTCTCAGATCTCTCAAGATATTGCAATAGGAGAAAGATGACTCCCTTAATGATTTTCTTTTCAAAATGATATCCCACTTTGAGGGAAAAAATATTGTCTGTTGTCTGGACATACAATTACATCCAGACGCGGCCCACTTAACCCCAAAAATAAGCAAAAAAAAAAAAACAAAAAAAAAAAACAAAATTAAGACCTGAACCACTAATCGGGCCCGAGAAAATTATTACGGCAAGGATTTTCATATTTATCACGCTTGCTTAGGTGGAAAAATCTGGAAATTTACATGATTTCTATTTCCTTGTTGTTATACTCAGAGGCATATACAAGTATGATGATGTGTGAATCTAGTGTGCTAAACACTACTAAAAAAATATATTCTTTTGGAATTTTAATATTTACTTTATGATTTTAACCTATTTAATGTTGGAACTCGGGTTATCCTATGTGTCTCACTAGAGTCAAAAGTAAAATGGTAAAGTCTATGTTCGTCATACTATATAGTGATACAATGACTATAAATCAAAAAAGATTATCTAACCTAAATGGACTATTAGATTTCTAGGAAGATTTAATTGTTAATTAATATTGTGAATGATGTCATGAATATACATGACAGTGGCACAATGTTTTATGCCAGTTGTGCAATTTCAAGGTGCTACATAGTCCCATGCAAGTGTAATGTGACACAACCTGAGGACAATGAGCTCCCTATACAACCTTTGAAAGCCGTAATAAAAGATATTGTAGGTATAATTTGAACTGATCAAGATGAGCGATAAGCTCTCTATTTCCATGTTGCGATGTTGTATATGCAACACCGAGGCATATACTAGTATGATAATGTGTGAATTTAGTGTGCTAAACACTACTCAAAAAATATATTCTTTTGTAATTTTAATATTTACTTTATGAATTTAACCTATTTAATGTTGGGACTCGGGTTATCCTATGTGTCTCACTAGAGTCAAGAGTAAAATGGTAAATTCTATGTTCATCATACTATATAGTGATACATAACTATAAACCAAAAAAGATTGTCTAACCTAAAGAGTCTATTAGATTTCTAGAAAGAAATTCACAGAGAGTTAACCTTCCAATTTTGTGCTTCCAAAGCACGAATCTGAATCCATTCATTGTACATTGACATGGAAAAACATGTTGGTCACCTAAAGTAGAGTGTCATGGCATCGCAAAAGCACTATTGAACTGAATAAGAAGATGGCGTTGTGGTGCCACTCAAAAGTCTATTGTAATTTTTTTCTCAAATCTCTCAAGATATTACAATAGGGGAAAGATGACTCCCTTAGTGATTTTCTTTTCAAAATGATATCCCACTCAGAGGGAAAAAAATATTATGTCTGTTGTTCGGACGTACAATTACATCCGGACGCGGCCCACTTAACCCCAAAAATAAGGAAAAAAAACAAAATTATGACCTAAAACACTAATCCTGCCCTAGAAATTTATTACGGCAAGGGTTTTCATATTTATCACGCATGCTTAGGTGGAAAAATCTGGAAATTTACATGATT
>NW_018229081.1:0-238 GCF_001263595.1 Phalaenopsis equestris
CTGTGGGTCATAGCGGGGCAGGAGGCCCGAAGCAGACTGAGTGGGCTGAATGCTAAACGGGCCTCCAAACTCCTGGGTTGAACGTTGAACGGGTCTCTGGCCTCTGAACTCCTAGCAGCTGAATGGGCCTCTTGGGCTGAACGCTGATCTGAACTCCTTGCAGCTGAATGTTGAACGAGCTGAGCAGGAATCCGAAGGGTCATAAAGCAGTCAAAATTAATTAAAGAACAGGTCATTT
>NW_018229082.1:0-1278 GCF_001263595.1 Phalaenopsis equestris
TCAGCATGCTGTTTTGGGCAGTTTCAACATATGATCAGTTGTACCATATGATCTGGAAGAAGTTTTCGTGAAACTTGTTTTGAATTTCAACATGTTTTTGAGTGGCCTTTCTGTGCGTATGATGAGAAGCCGCCTGTCCACACGGTGGTTCTAATTTATAACGAACAAAGAACGATATGAAGAAAATCCAATTATATAAGTAAAATAAAAAAAAAGAGTAAAAATATATCCTGTTAATAAAATTTATGCAATGAAAATGATAAAAAAAATGGTAGCTGAATCCTTCACGTTTCCCTCACGTCCCACGTCTTCACTTCACAGAGTCATGCACGTAATCATTCACATTCTGCATTCTTCACATACGTTCCGTATCTTTCTCACTTCACATAATCCTTCACATTCTGCATTCTTTACACACGTTCCACATCTTTCTCACTTCACAAAATCCTTCGCGATCCTCACAATCACTACTCACGTTTCCTCTTCCGGGACCGTAGACTACTCCCTTGGGACCGTAGGCCTCCTCCCTACTCCCACTGATATACTCCGGGACCTACTCCCACCGATATACTCCGGGACCTACTCCCACCGATATACTCCAGGACCGTAGACCTCCATTCTACTCCCTCGGGACTGTAGGCCTCCGCCCTACTCCCACCGATATACTCCGAGACCGTAGACCTCCGCCCTACTCCCACTGATATACTCCGGGACTGCAGACCTCCGTTCTACTCGGGACCGTAGGCCTCCGCTCTACTCCCTTTTCTGCACTAAGTCAAACACAAACCAAATTCTAACACGAAGTCGAAATCTACACTCGAAACTCTATAGTTTGAAATCCATCTTCTAATCCTGGGCGGATATGTTTTTGTCACTCATTTCTACGCTCTGTTCTAAGTATGTTGGCTTAGACTTTCATATTGGTTTAGTTGATCCTTTTGGTCAACACCAATACGCGCGGTGCGCTCGTCTTGAGGTCTACAATATAGGACATTTGTGTTTTTTTTTCTTTCGGGATTTCTCCAGGAGTTTGAGGATTTTCTTTTGGTTGAGTCTCTTCTCGTTGATTTTCTCGAGTTTTCTGCTCCTCAAATTTCCTGGACGATGTTTCTTCCAGACTTTGCTTTTGAGATGCATTTAGGCTTACTATACTTAAGGAACATCAGATCTCACGGGCATACAATTTTGCTTTACATTTTACATTATTTTATTTTTTTGTTTCTACCTGCTACTGTACTGTACAACATGTCATATTACTCTTGTTTTCTACCTGCTACT
>NW_018229083.1:0-545 GCF_001263595.1 Phalaenopsis equestris
TTCGCAGGAGAGGAGCGGGTGAGGCAAGTGATTCCAGGTTTCGGGGGAGGCCCGTCGAAGAGGAAAGGGGGCAAATTGAATTGTATAGCCGAAAATTTCAGAGTCGTTACGTGAAGCATTGGCGGGGAATTGAATTATTTCCTTTCAGGCAGCCACCCCAATTGGAAATCCAAATTCTCAATTAAAGTGAGGTTAAATGTCATATTTGAAGTTCAAAAATTTAAAATTCAAAATGTTTAACCCTTAGTCAGCCTGAGTCCAGCCCGAATCAAATCCGAGTTGAACCTAGGTTGAGCCCAAGCCCACACCCTACTAAAAAAAAGGGTGCTTCGATTTTTGTGTCGTTTGTGCGTGCACGTAACCCTAACAATATGGGTGTCCTTCCCGAATAAAATTAACGTTCCGGACGAGACGGCGCAGTCTGTTTCGTCATCCGGGGTCGTCCAGACAAGTTTGCCGACAGGGGCCAAAAAAGTGTCAACTTCATGCGTGGTGTAGCTAGTGCGTTGCTGAGTCACGAAGGGTTCACCTAAGGTCGTCTGATC
>NW_018229084.1:0-830 GCF_001263595.1 Phalaenopsis equestris
GAGGGGAGAGAGTGAGAAGAAATAGAGTGTAAGTGAGAAAGAGGACGAGAGAGAGATAGAGAAAGGGATTGAGAACAAGACAAGGTAAGACAAAATGAGATAAAAGAGAGAGTAATAGAAATGAGTGAGGAGAGAGATACAAAAGGGGGAGCAAGATAGAGAGAAAGGGGAGAGGGAGAGAGAATGGACACATGAGTGAGAGAGATAGAGGAAGGGAGAGAGAAAGAATAGAGAGAGAAATGAAAGGGGAGAGGAGCAAGTGAGAGGGGGAGAGGGAGGGAGCTAGAGAGATTAGGGAAATAGATGGAGAGGGAATGTGAAAGTGATTTAGCACAAGAGATATAGAGAGAAAGTTATAGAATAAGAGAGAGACCATGAGGGAGGGGAGAGAAAGAGGAAAAGAGGAGAAAGAGTAAGAGAGAGGTGGAGGGAGAGTGATAGAGAGCTGGGGAGAGTAGGAAGAGAGAGCAAAAGTGTACTCAAGAGGGAGAAAGATAAAGTGAGAGAGAGTGAGTGAGAAAAGAAATAGAGATGGGAAGATAGATTGCAAAAGAAATAGATGGCAAGAAAGAGAATAGATAAAAAAGAGAGTTAGAGAGAGACAAGGAGACAAAGGGAGAATGTCCAAGAGAGAGAGAGGGAAGAGAAAAAGGCGAGAGAGAAAGGAAGAGAAGGAAGTGAGAGAGTAAAAAGCATTAGGGAGAGAATGAGAGTGAGGAAAAGAGAAAGAATGGTAAGATGAAAGGGACTGATAAAAGAGAGATATAAAGTAAGGGGAGAGATATAAAATTTAAGAAATAGCAAGAGAATGAGAGAGAAGAATGAAAAAG
>NW_018229085.1:0-331 GCF_001263595.1 Phalaenopsis equestris
CAGAGCTAAAATGGAGCCAAATGGAGCGAAATGGTAGAGCTGTGCATTCTGCTCATCGACGGTGCCCAAAACAACGCCGACGGTGAGATTTACCCAAGAAGACCAAAAAATGACAGAAAAGCTCGCCGACGGCGGCCTCGAGCCCGCTGATGGCACTCGGGATGACTATGGACCGACTTTTGGCTGTTATGGGTTGAAATTCAACGTATTTGGACGCTTTTTGAAAGGACTCTTATGGCAACTCTTCAAACTTCATCCCTACACTTTAAAAGAACGAATTAAGGTTAGAAAAAGGTTTTTTGTGTGAGATGAATGTTAGGAAAAGTGAGGA
>NW_018229086.1:0-475 GCF_001263595.1 Phalaenopsis equestris
AAAGACTAGACCTCAGCCAAAAGTGAGGTCAACAATATGAGACCCTTATGTTTTCTCATGGCATCTAGTTCTTGTTTTTATTCTATTTTATCAGCTTCATATTTTATTAGACAATCAAAAAATAAAAAATGTCGAAGTCACTGAATATCCTTTAAATGAATAAAATCTTAATAAATGGACAATTCCAAAAATAGAAAAATCAACATTATAAAAAATCAGAATATTTGATTTTAAAAGAAAATCTTCTATTAAAACTGTAGAACAATCAATCACTATAGATGGAACTGAAAAGGTTATACTATTATTATCTAGAGAAGATCAAATACTTATTTTCAAGATTACAAATATATCCATTTATAACTAATTCAAATAATATTCAAATCGCTAACCTTAAGAGGATTAAAGCTTCAATCCTTGTCTGCTTAAGAGATGTCAGCTGTTTAAATTTGATTCAATCTTTAATGAGAGTTTTAAA
>NW_018229087.1:0-782 GCF_001263595.1 Phalaenopsis equestris
TGCTTATGTCTTGCAAAATCTGAAATGTTAGGTGGTCTATTTGCAAAATCTGAAACTTTGCATGGCTAATTTACAAAATCGGAAACTTTGGGTGGCTAATTTGTGAAAATCTGAAATTGTTGGGTGGCCTATTTGTCAAAATCTGAAAACTTTGGTGTTTTATTTTTGCAAAAACTGAAATGTTTTATGTGCAATTGGCAAAATTTGGAAAGTTACAAGCATGTCCCTTTATTCTTCTGCATTTACATATCTAACATCTAAACTTTCATTCATTCATGTATGCTAGCCCTTATGTGATAAAGTTGGTGATAAACCTATAAATGCATAGGAATTTAAATGCCAAGTATCTAAATTTATACTTGAGAATGAGGAATCATAAAGGCATAGAATTGCTGTGTTTAAATGCATTTAATTTCCTTTCATATAACGATGAGATGGTGTGTGCTGTATGCTTGAATCCAGGAAAT
This sequence comes from Phalaenopsis equestris, assembly GCF_001263595.1. Classification (NCBI taxonomy): domain Eukaryota; kingdom Viridiplantae; phylum Streptophyta; class Magnoliopsida; order Asparagales; family Orchidaceae; genus Phalaenopsis; species Phalaenopsis equestris. The sequence continues at coordinate 468 of NW_018229087.1, forward strand.
ACTTATACCTATGCAATACTTGAGTCAAATGTGCACACATTTAGGATTCTTGAAAGGCAAGTTTGAGTCATGATTTTTGGTGATTTATGAATTGTTATCCTATATTTTATGAAATAAAGAAGGCTTTTAAAATTCCATCTTGGGTTTGGAGATCCATAAAAAAAAGCGCTACGAGGAAAGGATATCCTTCTTGGGATTGATCCGATCATTTTTTTTAACGAATTTAAATGTTTTAGACCGAAACATTTGCGAGTTTTATTGATTAATTTGGTTTTAAAAATGAATCGGTCTCATTTTCGTTTGTTTTATTTTTTT
>NW_018229087.1:1565-2298 GCF_001263595.1 Phalaenopsis equestris
AATGCCCGTCACATTGCTTCCACGATTCAGTTTGGGTCCGGACTTGAGGAATTTGAAGTACTACTTGGAAAAGCACCTCATGTGATAACGAAAGTGACTGCTTCAGATATTCAGGAGCCGTCCTCTAGGTTTGACTTAAACAGTAACCATGATTTTCCTTCCCTCAAGAAGGAGAAGATCAGTGACGCTCTCGCTGCTGCTAGCAAGGTCCCTACTACCGCTAGGATCGTTAAAGCTTCACCTACTGGGTTCACCGTCAATGCACCAGCCTTTTTGTCAACTAAAGGAAAGGAAATTCTGTATGAAGACAATTCAATGAATGTTTTTGCCCCTCTGTACTCTGCATTCGAAGTTGGCTCTTCTTCTAAGCCCACGCCACTGACGCGTTCCCAAAGAAGGAACCGCAGGAGGAGGGTATTGAGGGCTCAGAAAGCACAAGCAGCCAAGCTAGCTTCAGCACAGACAACTTCTTTACTTGAAGCTGAGTCCATGGAAACCTCCCTTCATCTCAAGGGGAGCAGGTTTCATCCCTTTTCTGCCATCAATGGAAAAGAAAATATTCATAAATTTGCTGCCAGATTGTCATTACCACCTTGTAGGCCCGCCAAGAAGTCCAAAGAGATGCCACCACCACATATTTCTGTCAAACTCCGACTGCGAGATCGAATAATTACTGATGTCACTACTGCTAGACTCATTGCCACAAAACAAAAATCAGATAAACTACGATCAG
>NW_018229088.1:0-9010 GCF_001263595.1 Phalaenopsis equestris
AGTTTCTCATTTGTGATTGAATATAACATCAAAGAATAATTTATTATCATGAGGGATGACATGCTACCTTATGATGGATCCAATCTCAAAGTGATTATATTCACTAATCTGTGGGGCTACGTAAAACTAGTTTTTCTCTAGCCCTAAGAGAATAGACTTTGTTTTAATTTAGGGGTCTAGTACCCCTATTGAGGCAAACCTCTTTAGTTAATTAATCTTTAGAAATGAAAAATCTCTATTAAAATAGATGTTATTCATTTCCACAAAATACAACGATAGGTATCAAGATTTTTATGTAAAGGTAAAAGCTAGATCATGATTAAATGGGTGAGACTTATGGGCCCCATTCCTATTGAGGAATGAAACTCAACCCGACTCTCATGGACTTACAACATTTCTAAAATAGAATGTGAGATAACGCCTCTTATGCTTTAAACCATGAGTCCATTCGCATGCATGTTAAGAGTGGTAGGTTGTTATTATAATAGATGTGTTGGGACTCATGACTCAATCCAAAAGATCAAGTGGGCATGGTGAATGTATGATCCTCACTTAAATATTTTATTATGGTAAAACTTTAAATTTTATGAAAAAATGATGTTGACTCGAAAAAACAAACTAAAAATGATAGATTTGATCAAGCAAAGACACGATCAATCAAGAAAAAATCATTTAATTATATTTTTTTATAAGTGAGACTCAGACTATAAAGTGTAAGCTGTGACGAGAGATGTGGGTCCTTATATGATGCATGTTAGAAGAGTTGTTAAAGCTCATAAATATGAAAGACAGATTCTCTACATAAGGGTGGTGATTCTCACATGTATGATCACCTCTTATGTGCAATAAGTGAATGTTTAAAAAGGTGAAGAAAAGATACACTATGATACTTTTCATATGCAAATAGTTAACATAAATTGTTAAGTTTTCTAATTATCTTTCTTTAAGTTGATTACCATTGGATGCATGTCGATGCAATATCTACTGGGTGTGTACTACTAATATTCTTCTTGGGTTACGAGTTTCATTATTTTAGTTCTAGTTATGAGTTTAATTTTTTAATAATGTAAGTTAAAGTAAGGTTGGGCAGGAAATTTCTCAATCCTAAAAGTAACATAATCAAGGCCCAATAAGGTACACAAACACAAAAGGGAATTTAAGAAAAAGCTTATATTTCTAACATGCATACAAATACTCATGAAAGCAAATAAAGCAAACCAAATCAATAAAGGCAAGGGGGAGGAGGCTAAATGCCACTATACAACAAAAAGAAAAGAGAATAGGGCAGTCAAGTATCAGTCCCTCATACAGCTCAACCTAAACCTTCCAGTGTCTCATTGATGGCTTGGCTTTTTGGGTATCTTCAGCTTGTGTTATAGTAAGTTGGGTATTCTACTTTCACTCACTCATCTTGTTAGGGCTCATCATCATCTTTGATGTTTATCTGTATGTTGAAGTTCATCCTCATGCTCCTTCATCTTGTTGGGATTCATCCTCACTCCATCACTAAGCAATTCCCACTTCAGACACTCCAAGTATCTAAGTCAGTCACTGAGGACAATCCTAACTCTAGACTCAAAGAGAACGAAAAAACCTATTCTTACTACAACACTTGTAGAAAATGTTAGCACAGTGAATTTTATAAGCACATTCATCATATAAATATTTTTTTAACCTAATGTTGCACTGCAACACCTAGACCCCTCAGAAAAATAATGTTAGTAAGACAAATGTCACCTTAACATGCAGTCCACACGATCGATCTAAATGTCCATTTACAATGGTAAAAGATATAGCATCACCCGCACCCAATAAAAGCATAAATTCAGTACTCATTAAAAAGAAAAGCACACAGAAATATGATCAACTTAGCCTAAATCTTGCTTTGTGTACTAACATAAAAGTGTAAGTTTGATGTGTGAGATAATTATTTGTCTTTTTTGTTAAAGTTGTGACTTAAGTTTCAAATTTAATTTATTACCATTGGGAGGTTCAAGTTTAAGTTGTTTAAGTGTTGTGCCAATGTATTTAGTTTTATTTTTTAGTTAGGTTTCATTGTTACATAGTATTATAATGAGTATTGAGAAAAGTGAGACCCACCTAGTCAGAGGTTCCATTATTTACAACTCACTAATCAATAAGGAGGAACATCTCATTTATGAAAAATGAAAAGTACAACCTCGAGTTGCTGCAAGCGGTTTGATTACACATTCTTTACTCAAGATTTGTTGGTTAGCATTTAAGTTAATTCCATGTTCAAATTTCACTTAACATAGGTTCGAATGGATTAAAATGTTAAGTCATCAACTTATGATTCCAAAGAGGTGTTGTGGAATTCTAAATGAATGATGGGGAATTCAAGCTCCTAAAAGTTTTTTTCAAGAAGGTTTAAAATCAATTTTAAGATATTATAATGATTAAATGATCACCCTATAGTTCTTTAAGTTAATATTAACTAAATTTAGAATTTATTTGATTAGGGTTGAGTCATCCATCATTAGCCTCACATATTCATTAAATTATATTATAATCTCTTTTTAAGTTAGAAGATCAATTTTAGAAAATTGTAGATCATTATGAATTGCCCCTCTTTTTCTCTTTTAATTAAAGAATTAATTAATTAATGATCTATCCTTTAATTATTTAAAATTAAAATAATATTAAGAAAATGTGAAAATTGATTAGTTAATTAAGGATATATTCTTAAGTTTACTAAAAAAATTAAAGAGTTTTGTATTATAGCAATCAAGTTATGATTTATTAAATGCTTATTTCAACTTTTGAATTCTTAAAATTCAGAAAATTTTTTAATTAATAAAATATTATATTATATTTGAATAATTTTCTTCCTTATTCAAAATATTTATGATTAAATTTTCATTACATTTGGTGAAATAGTTTAATTCCTTTGAATTTTTAAACTTGAGTTAATTTAAAAGTATTTTTAATCAAAATTAACATCTAAACATTAATATTTACTTAAATACTATTATAATAATTTTTTATAACTATAATTGCTTTTTCTGATTTCAAAAATTTATAGAAAGAATGTCTTAGGGTGAAGGGTCACCACAAAGAATTAAATTAAATTCTTAGGGTTGATTAATTTAATACTATTAATTAATAATGTGAATTTAATTAACTAAGAGCCTCTAATCATCTTCATCTAATAAAATTTAACTGACAATTTCTGCTTAGGTTTTAGGGAAATTACTTAGGTTAAGATCAACAAATTTTTAGGTTTAAGTGGCTTAATTTTACTAAGAGCCCCAAATCTCAACGTAAATAGTTGATCGAATTTATAGTAGAACCGACAGGCCGACGAAGACCGACACAAGCATCATAAGAGAAAAAATAGTCAAGTGGACATGCATTTATGTCAAACAACTGAATATCCTTAAAAAATATATATATAATGGACTGCGGCATTCGATCAACCCAAGCGCTAGGTGATCGACCGCACAACCGATCAACCTTAAGGTCTCGGACAACCAATCGATGCCAACTTTTACTTTCATTACTATGTAAATTTTATACTAGCATTCATACAGTTATAATAACTGCTTTTTTCTTATATGTAATTATATTTGGAAACCATAACTAGGAGGTCATGACATTAATAAATGAATTTTTGGATCCTCACGCTTGAGAGATTCTTGACGCTTAAAGATTCTCTGAAATTATTGACTTTTCTCTTTTTGCTCTTCTCTCGAGGCATGTCTTTCAAGGAGACAATTTAGAATCCAATATAAATATATTAAAAATAATATTTAGATGATGAAAAAATTAATTTTAAAATATTTTATCTCAAACATAATACTGATTTCAACTTCTAATTATTCCATTATATTTGCCCTAAAGTTGACACAAAAATTTCGAATTATTTTAGCGCAAATTTTTGTCGTTATATTTTTGGAGGCGATCATGGCGCGGCACAATTGAAGCTATCGAGGCGGTGGTGAGCATAGCCACAGTCTGTTCTCTGGTTTGCGTTTGAGTTCCACCACTTTCCACTTGATGGCGGCAGAAGACCCAGGAACCCCTGAGAATTCCCCCCTTTCGTCACTGGAAAAAGGTGTGGACGATGAGGAGCTCCGGGCTCTTCTAATCCCTGACTTCAACGATCTTCCCCCAGTTCCGCGTTCGGCTGTTGAATCCAACTTCGTCCGCTACTATGCCGTCGGTATAGTCGATAATCATATTCTCATAAACACGGCAATTGATCTTTTCTTCGAGGAATAGTTGCGTTATTTGGAATGTGATTTCATTTCTTGTTCACAGACTTTCTCAAGCCCGCACATGATCAATATATCTATCGTCATGCCAACGGGTAAATAAAGAAATTTGTTCTTACGCATCAATACACTGAAATATTTGATCCGTTTTCATTTTTCGTAAATCACAATGAAAGGTTATGCGTGATTGGTCTTGCTCCTACTCACGTCGCCCTTAATGTGAAAGGAGGAGTTGAATCCGTTGATTTCAAATTGGGGAAGTCTAACCGAAGTGAGATTAAGGTTACTGGAAAGAGAAAACGGGTAGGGCAAACTTTGGGTAATCGGATCCAGTTTCTACTGGATATTTGTATTGTTTTTACTCTTCTTAACTGATTTGTAACTGGTAAGCGATTCTTCTTTGCAGAATGCACAACATCTTCAACCAGATTCTGCACTTTGTAATGTATGTGCCAATGGGGCTTACTACACAGTCAGGTTTGTCTTTGAGGATGTTTTATTGCGATTTAATCAAACATTAGCTTGTAGATTTTGATTTGAAGGAATGGGTTGTCTTCCTCCTTAAGGTGCTGCGTTAAAGGTTCTCTGTTGGAGGTTAATGATCGGTTGATCAGGCATGCCGAGCTTCTCAACTTAGCAGTAAGAATCTATTTCTTTCAGTTTATTCTTTGAAGATTGCATGACACTTATTGATATTATCCATGAATTTAGATGTGTAAATGCGACGAGTTTAAACGTGTTAATGCTTTTTTACGCTTTTGCCCATTTGAATTTGTTTCTGCTTGAAGATGACTTTTATTCAAAATTGCTTGTGAATACCATCTTTTTGTTTGGTTTTTTTGAATGCTATAAGGTTGCTCAGCTCAAATTCAGTTTGAATTATTTAAAAATAAATAATTTAAATTTAATTAAATAAACGTTCACTATCAAATAAATATATAAAAATATGTGAATTATTGTTACTCAAAGTTTATAATAATAATAATAATGAGTTTGGACTCAAATTTTATAATTTAACAAATGAAATTATTACAATCAAGTTGGACTATAAATAATAACTACTTTATAAAATCACAATCAACTTTATTCTGAATCAAAAAACTTTGATCCATATCTTTGTTGTTTAATTCTCCAATATCAATGGAGATGCTCATCTTTATGAACACTAAGTAGCAACAAATTCGTTAAAGAAGTAATTTTTTGTTTTAAACAAATGCATTGTAAATTGCCACTGAAATTGTGAAATATTTAAGAACGAACATTAAATACATCAATTTTATAAGGATTGAACAATTTTACAAACTATTCTTGAAAAATTTTGAGGCTTAGATTGAAATTTACGTTTTAAATTTCTCTTATCCTATAAAGCTTTGCACAACCTTACACCATACCAGTTATTCAGGCAACAATAGTTCATGTGGCTATCTTTCAATTAATGATAATAAACGTAGACAAATCACTATATACTTTTTTTTTATCAAACTAGAGTTTTCTAGGTATTCAATAGGCAACATCTCCAAATGCAATATTCACAAGACATGCATTTGCAAAGAAATCAATCCATCAAGAATAACAACTCATCAATATATTTAGGAATCAATTATCATTATTCAATAAATTCATAAATTCCATATCCGAGAATCCCCCAATAATAACAATCCATCATCCAAAAATCTGCAATATAAAATAACAATCCTGTAATCCAGTATCCAACATTCTAATATTCCACAAATTTAAGGAATGCCTTCTTGAACTCATCAAACGTAAAAACTTGGACTGTTAGATAATTCAAAATCGGGAATTTACATACGTTCCACACAATTGTTATGGATAAACATATCTAACTCTAAAAGTTTGATATTTACATTTATAACACTGTGGTGCTATAAACATATGCATAAAGTTACATTTGCCTTTTAAAAAGTTAGTAATTGTGATATTTTGGATGTGATGTTAAAGATTTGGGTGTTATGAATGCAAATTTTAAAGTTTAGGTGTTAGATATGTAAATACATATTGATTGTATGGTATGTACTTTAACGCCCCTTTAAGATATAGAGGCCTAGATTCAAGCATAAATTTTAAAACCTCTCATCCTCTTTAGGGTTGCATAGCCTTTTGCTATAATCTCCATAGAAGAATTATAATTCATATTGTAGTTAACAGTTGTATATGTGTTTATCCTTAAAATTTATGATAATCAACTTAAATAAATTATTAAAATCTCTCTAAATAAAACCACACTTAGATTTCATACAATACTTGGACTGAAAGCTAATTTAAAATATTAAAGCTTAAATAAAAAAAAAAGGTTTTGACTCATCTAATCCTCTATAGAGTTGCACAGCCTTATACTATACAACTATAGAGTAATTAGTTTTCACAGCTCATGCAACCACTACTAGTCATAAACATGACTTAGTAGTATCATCATAACTTTGTTCTAATAAACCCCACCAGTAAGAAGGTCTGCATTATAAATTTCAGCTTGTAAAAACAGAAAAATTAGCCAACTAATAGAAGTCAACATATAAAAAGGACAAATAACACAAAATTACATCACTAAAATTGAGCAGTAGTTTCAGACCTAAAAAATCCAGCTATTCAAGAGGATCTGCAGCATAAAATTTTATTTGCATGAGCCAAGAAACTTAAAAAAACTATCCAAACTTCAAACTAAAAAAATCAAAATCCTGAACTCTTTTATCATATCAATAATCCAGTGATTTCAGGGCAAGATATTCCTATTCAAGTAACTATTGTTAAAAAATTAAACAAACACAATTAAAATGTTTATTAGCTGAACAAAGCATTATAACTGTAAAAAATGTGTTTAAGGAGGGCATTATTAACTATCTTTCAACATGTTTACTGTATTTGTTATAATTTGCTACACCCATTACTCTTACTTTAGCATTCAATGCAGATTTTGTTTCAACTGTGGTTATATGAACTGTGAAAATGTCCCAAACCATTTTAGACAAACAGGGATGCTTGAATTTATCCGACTTCTACCATCCTAGAACATCAAATTAATCATTGTTGCACAAATATAAATTATCTTCAAGATAAATTGCAATTTTGATTTGAAAGACAGCACAGATCAGACGGTACTCCAAAATCTAATAAACTCAAGCGTACAAATAAACTAAAATGATTCCAAAGAGGTGTTGTGGAATTCTAAATGAATGATGGGGAATTCAAGCTCCTAAAAGTTTTTTTCAAGAAGGTTTAAAATCAATTTTAAGATATTATAATGATTAAATGATCACCCTATAGTTCTTTAAGTTAATATTAACTAAATTTAGAATTTATTTGATTAGGGTTGAGTCATCCAGAATAAGCCTCACATATTCATTAAATTATATTATAATCTCTTTTTAAGTTAGAAGATCAATTTTAGAAAATTGTAGATCATTATGAATTGCCCCTCTTTTTCTCTTTTAATTAAAGAATTAATTAATTAATGATCTATCCTTTAATTATTTAAAATTAAAATAATATTAAGAAAATGTGAAAATTGATTAGTTAATTAAGGATATATTCTTAAGTTTACTAAAAAAATTAAAGAGTTTTGTATTATAGCAATCAAGTTATGATTTATTAAATGCTTATTTCAACTTTTGAATTCTTAAAATTCAGAAAATTTTTTAATTAATAAAATATTATATTATATTTGAATAATTTTCTTCCTTATTCAAAATATTTATGATTAAATTTTCATTACATTTGGTGAAATAGTTTAATTCCTTTGAATTTTTAAACTTGAGTTAATTTAAAAGTATTTTTAATCAAAATTAAAATCTAAACATTAATATTCACTTAAATACTATTATAATATTTTTTTATGACTATAATTGCTTTTTCTGATTTCAAAATTTTATAGAAAGAATGTCTTAGCGTGAAGGGTCACCCCAAAGAATTATATTAAATTCTTAGGGTTGATTAATTTAATATTATTAATTAATAATATGAATTTAATTAACTAAGAGCCTCTAATCTTCTTCATCTAATAAAATTTAACTGACAATTTCTGCTTAGGTTGATCAACAAATTTTTAAGTTTAAGTGGCTTAATTTTACTAAGAGCCCCAGAAACATGGGCATACGGACGGAGGTCAAAATTATGGAGCACAAATCTCACCGCAAGTAGTTGATCGAATTTATAATATGACCGACAGACCGACGAAGACCGACACAAGCATCATAAGGGAAAACATAGTCAAGTGGACATGCATTTATGCCAAACAACTGAATATCCATAAAAAATATATATATAATTGACTGCTGCAGTCGATCAACCCAAGCGCTAGGTGATCGACCGCACAACCGATCAACCTTAAGGTCTCGGACAACCAATCGATGCCAACTTTTACTTTCATTACTATGTAAATTTTATACTAGCATTCATACAGTTATAATAACTGCTTTTTTCTTATATGTAATTATATTTGGAAACCATAACTAGGAGGTCATGACATTAATAAATGAATTTTTGGATCCTCACGCTTGAGAGATTCTTGACGCTTAAAGATTCTCTGAAATTATTGACTTTTCTCTTTTTGCTCTTCTCTCGAGGCATGTCTTTCAAGGAGACAATTTAGAATCCAATATAAATATATTAAAAATAATATTTAGATGATGAAAAAATTAATTTTAAAATATTTTATCTCAAACATAATACTGATTTCAACTTCTAATTATTCCATTATATTTGCCCTAAAGTTGACACAAAAATTTCGAATTATTTTAGCGCAAATTTTTGTCGTTATATTT
>NW_018229088.1:18794-20118 GCF_001263595.1 Phalaenopsis equestris
TCTGGATAGCCTTTAATGATTTTGAACATTACCTTTCTTTCCCTAAATTTTAAACTCAAAGCATTCTTTTACCTTATAAATATTTCTTAGCTTTTACATCATTGAGCCCCAATCTTTTCTTATCAAATGAATTTCCAAGATTCTTAACACTTCAAAATATAGTTTCCCTTACTTTAAATAGTTAGCTATAGTCTTATTCTCTTATACTAAATATCTTAAGCTACAAAATTAATTTTCATTACAAAAATATTCCTTTAAATCTACCATTGTATTTAAATATCTACAAAATATAGTTACCTGAATTAAATTCAGTACATAAAATCATATTAATAATTTTTGAAAATACTGAAATAGAGGACATCTAATAGTTAATCTTTTTCTTCCCTCACCCAAACTTAAATTTTTAAATATAAAACGATATAGGTGGAAAGAGAAATTCTAAATATAAATCATACCTCAGTATTTTAGGCATTTTCATAATTCTGAAATTTTTGCAATCCTTCTCCAATTTCTACTTCACCTAGTCTGTAACATTAGGAGGTTTCTACACATATAAATAATTAGAGAATTTGATGAGTAATGAAATTTTGAAATAAATACAACAACTTAACATTACATAAACATAATAATTCACTAACACATCCACAATACTAAACAAAACACTTACAATTAAAATGCAAAATAAAAATCACATCATACAATTCACAATGTACTAATCAACATCCATTATCCTACACACGCAAATTTTAACTACCACAATAAACATTTAAAACAATAATTAAAAATTATCCAATTACAACAATAAAAATAAAAGTATAAAAAAACATTTGTTTCTATTACAAAAAATTACAAAAAGAAAAGTACAAGTACATCAATTACATTCAGATATCAAAATCCCAAACTATGTCTTCATCTCCTTGATCAGCAGGTGGATTGGGCTGATACTTAGGATGATATTGAGTATATCGGGGGCACTCAAGAAAAATAACATCAGACTCATATCTGTAGTGCCGGGCTTGAGCTTCATAATAAGCTATCTAAAAATTTGAATGATTCTGAAGGTACTCACTATCAAAATCATGTCGACATTCTAAACCTCCAATCCTTTCATTTATTAACTCTATACTTTTTTGCTGCCAGGTCAACTTATTCATCAAATCAGTTAGGGTAGGGGAGCTATAAGAAGGAAGGTCATAACTTGTAGAGGGGACATCTCTACTAGTATAAGGTTCTTGACTCTTACTCCCAGTTCTTCATTTTTCATGGGATTCATAAGTTTTCAAATTAGCTTTACTAATGGGTTTCATAGGGTAAACCCATTCCT
>NW_018229088.1:20232-25204 GCF_001263595.1 Phalaenopsis equestris
CACATTTATATTTCTATTATTCTGAATACAAAAATTTAGAATAGCTCTATCTCTTGTTACTTAACTATGGTGATAGGTTGGTAACAGAGTAGAGGAAATAAAATAGTGCCACACTTTAGAGGTGGCATTCAGAATGGAAGCAGAAAAATTTACCCGTTCGCGTTGCTTACTCTTCCACGTTCCTTTCCCATTAGTGAGAAAGTTGATTACATCATTCAGTGGGCCTTCCATCATACTGAAGGTTTCATAATGGCAACTATAAGAGTCTGGGACTTTGTAAAAGGCGTTAATGCGGGCGGCATTAAATTCAACAGAAATCCCCACACTTGAACGATCTGTCTTCAGAATAGAACACGTTGGCATAGAATTCTTTCACATTATTTGCAGCAGCCTTATTGGTGGTGTAGCAGAAGTTTTCTCACCTCCACTCGGTAATAACTCGCTTAATTTCTCCTCCCAGAATCTAAAAAACTCAATCTTGTATGCATTTCTTTCCTTCAAACACTGAAGTAAACCTCGACTGAGCCTTCACATTGAGGAAGCGAGACTCATCAAACTCAAGTCACCTCTTTTGACGTGGAGCCATTTCAATCTGATCACAATTGTAGAAAAATTCCAAAATATACTTCAAATATGCAAATAATGGCTTCCATGAGTGATTCTAAGAGTTCAAAACTAAATTCCATGAATTTGTTCCCAATATTTTCATCATTCTTCTCAAATTTTTTGGATCCTCAATGTGGAAGAAATTCAGAAGAAATTCATGTTGAAAATCAAATATTTTTGTTTGGAGTGAAGCTCTTACCAAGAGATGATCAAATCCGGTGTCTAAATGCCTTGAAATCACCCCAAAACCCTAGATCTTTGAAGCCCTAGGTCAAAAATTGCATTTTTCAAAGGAAGGGGATGATGAATAGTGGCAGTTGACTAGTCAAAATTGCGGTTAAAGGTGCTTTTTCGGGATCTCACCGTCGGCGAGGTCTTCGGCACCGTCGACGCTCTCTATTGAAGTTATGTCCTAAGTCTCGGGAAAAGTCCGCCGTCGGCGGCGTCGAGGGCGCCATCGGCGGGTTCTATTGATTTGGTTTAATTTCCAGATTTTTGCAATTTCGATCAATTTCAATCCTCAACGACATTTGTTCAATCATTATAGACATAATCTTAAGTGATTTAATGATGTACTTATCACAAATAAACTTTCACAACAAAAAATATCACAATTATATATAAATTCCAAGGGTTACAATATACGTTACACAACACACCAAAGTTTGGTATTTTCTCAACCTTAATACATCAATTCAGCGTCGCAATCCAAGCCAAAACACTCAAAATGCTGAAAACAAACATCCTATGCTCAGTCTCAACTATATAGGTAGCAATGTATATCAACTACACTTCCGATTCAGTGCTAGAATCTCCTTTGAGATCACATATTGCTTGCGCATGAACGAAGAGGTTATAGAAGGGTTGGTATGGAAATTCTTCAGTAGAGTCCTCTTCTATCAATTTCATCCTCCTCATCAACCGTATCAAACTATCTTCTATATATCAAGAGGGAGAAAAATGTTCTTTCATCCTCCAGTCTAGATGATCGAAGAAATCAGAGATATTATTTATTGCATTCATAACATTTTGCACCTCCTCCAATTTCTTGATTCTGCATAGGATCACCAGTGTCTTGTCTGGAACTAAAGGTTGAACAGGCAGTGAGTTTTGAGACGATCGATCAACCATAATAGTCATAACATTTTCATCTTCATAGGCTAAGAATCTCTCAGTTGGGTCCAAAGGCTTCCAAGGTAGAAGTACCCTTTCCCAATTTTTATAGGATACTTGGAATTGACTGTAAAGTAAGAAAATTATGGAAGGGTTCCCAAGCCCATAATTTGATCCATGAACAATCAGGCCCAAAACAGACTTCACAACTATTGATTCAATATGGATCGGCAGTCCCGTTTGGATGCAGTAACTCAGAATAACACTTTCCTTAGAAACTTAACTGATTTTCATCGTCGGTAATAGTTTTGCAGAAATGAAGAAGTGCCAGTGTTTATAAATGAAATTTAGAAGTGTCGCATAAAAACTAACATACCCATTTTCTCTCAATTCCAGTCTTCAGTTTTGTCCATTAAATAATGGTAAATTTCATTCATCTGGTTTATGAAGTGTTGGAATAATGTCAGACAGGAACATTCTCAATCATGTATAATTCACTGATTCGTGTAGGAGTAAAAATTATCCATCTACCTCACACATAGCAAATTAGCATAAAATTCCTTCACCATAGGAACAACCACGGCGGCGGGAGTGGAGGACAACACATGTATAGCACGACACTTCCCATCTTCGTCGCACTCTTCAATTGCCATTGATCTTAATGGGATTATTCAATCCACGATTTAAGAATTCTTATTTCTTGATTAATCTTTTATTCGCCAGTACCTTGTTGAAGATTCGTTGTGCTTCCGCACTAATGAACTTTCTCCAGTTAAACACTCGCATTCTATGGTTTTCAAGGGAATTGGACACCATATAAATGAATTTGGTGGAGTTTCACTTCATTTTTGGGGGAAATATGAACTTAGAAATCAAATTTGGGAGTTTAAAAGGTGTAACTCCTGCCCAAAACCGCCAAAAATTGCTCATTCAAACTCCAGAAATTGTCATCCCGTCAGTCTCGGCGTCGACGGTGTCGAGGGCTCCGTCGGCAAGCCTTTAGTATTTAATTGCCTAGACTCTCCAGAAAAAACCCACAGTCGGCGGCATCGATGGTACCGTCGGTGCCCAAGGCAAAAATTACACAGTTTCGCTCTTGTCCGAATGCGTTCCAATTTTTCTCTATGGATCCAATTTTTATGATGATTCAAGGATAAATAAGAGTGCTAGAGTTAAATACTATCACAAGCTAATGATAATTTGAAATAAAAACTACTATAATCACAATAAAAATAAAGATAATTATGGGTTGCCTCCCATAAAGCGCTTGGTTTAACGTCGTCTGCCCGACCTATTCAAATATTATTCATGTTGACTGATCATTAAAACCTCTTTAAAATTTGATCTTTTACCCTCAAAACACGGTTTTAATCTGTGTCCATTTACTTTAAATCTATTTTCAGTATTCTGATCTTCAATTTTAATAGCTCCGTAAGTATAAAGTTGAGCCATAGTAAAGGGTCCTAACCAACGAGACTTCAATTTCCCAGGAAATAACTTTAGCCTTGTATTTTATAACCAAACTTCTTATCCTCGTTCAAAGTTCTTCTAGTTAATCTTTTGATCATGCCATAACTTTAGTTTTTCCTTATAAATTCTATCGATATCATAAGTTTCATTTCTTAATTCTTTCAATTCATTCAATCGTAACAACCTCTTCTTACCAACATCTTTCAAATTATAATTAAATTCTTTAATCACCCAATATGCTTTATGCTCCAATTCTACTGGTAAGTGACAAGTCTTTCCAACGATTAGACAGTAAGGAGTCATTCCAATAGAAGTTTTATAAGCAGTCCTATAAGCCCATAATGCGGTATCTAGTCTAGTGGACAAATCTATTCTACTAGGGTTTACATTCTTTTCAAGTATTTGTTTAATCTCTCTATTAAAAACTTCAACTAACTCACTCGTTTGAGGGTGATAGGCAGTAGAGATTCTATGAGTAATATTAAACTTTTCTTCCAATCTCTGAATGTATTTATTCCTAAAATTGGATCCTCCGTCAGTGATAATCATTCTAGGCATTCCGTATCTATGAAACACTTTTAGTGTCACAATGAGGTAAAGTTTGTGCTTCAATCCACTTAAAAATGTAGTCTACTATAATTAATATATATAAGTTTCCAAATGAAGGAATAAATGGTCTCATGAAATCTAATCCCCAAACATCAAAGATTTCAACTTCTAACATGAAATTCAAATGCATTTCATTTCTTCTAGATATATTGCCTACTCGTTAACATCGATCACAAGTTTTTATGTATTTATAAACTTATTTAAAGATAGTAGGCCAATAAAATCCACCTTGTAAAATTTTATAAACAATTTTATTAATCCTAAAATGTCCTCCAAATTAAGAATCATGACATTTCTGAATGATTAGCTCAGTTTCTTCTAAGGTACACATCTTCTCATCATAAGATCCTTACATTATTTATATAAATAAGGCTCATCCCTAAAATATGCTTTCGCATCATGAATGAATTTTTTTTATTGTTGCAGTGTCAGCATAAGTGGCAAAATATCACTTACATTATAGTCAATAATATCAGCATACCATAGTATTTTTTACTCATTAATATTATAAAGTTGTTAATTAGGGAAACTGTCTGTAATTTCATTGTCGGTGTTAGATAATTCATGGTTTTCTAATCTCGATAGATGATCAACAATTTGATTATCAGTTCCCTTTCTATCGATAACCACAAGATCAGACTCTTGCATCAAAAGTATCCATCAAATTAACCTTGATTTGACATCCTTCTTTTGCATCAGATATTTAATAACATAGTGATCAGTGTGAACAACACATTTAACTCCAATTAAATAAGATCTAAATTTGTCTAAAGCATATAAAATGTCCAGTAACTCTTTCTCAATAACAATATAATTAATTTGCGCGTCATTAAGAGTTTTACGAGCATAGTATATAACCTTAAAAATCTTTTCATACCATTGTCCAAGAACAGCTCCAATAGCATAATCACTAGCATCACACATCAGTTCAAATGGTTTCTCCCAGTTAGGGGAAACTATAATAGGGGCTGTGATTAATTTTTTCTTTAATAACACAAAGACATTTAAACAATTTTCACTAAATTCAAATTTCTTGTCCTTTTCTAGAAGTTGGCATAGAGGTTTAGTAATTTTTGAAAATTCTTTAATAAAATGCCTGTAAAAACCAACATGTCCAAGAAAACTCCTAACCTTTCTTACATTAGTAGGAGGTGTTAATTTAGATATAACTTGA
>NW_018229088.1:25756-26945 GCF_001263595.1 Phalaenopsis equestris
TGTTTAATTTTCTATAATCAATGCAAATACGCCACCCAGTAACTTGTCTGATAGGTATTAATTCATTATTTTCTTTTGTTTCAACAGTCACTCCTCCTTTCTTAGGAACAAATTAAATTGGACTTACCCATGCACTGTCTGAAATAGGATATATAATTTCAGTGTCTAACCATTTGAAAATTTCCTTCTTAACTACTTCTTTCATCATTTGGTTTAATCTCCTTTGTGGATCAACTCTTGGTTTAGATTGTTCATCTAGTATAATTCTGTGCATACAGATCGAAGGACTGATTCCCTTAATATCAGCTAAGGTCCAACCAAAAGCTTTCTTATGTCTTTTTAATGTATCTAACAGTCTTTAATCTTGCAAATCATTTAATTATGAAGATATAATAACAGGTAATGTAGATGAGTCTCCCAGAAACACATACTTCAAGGTGGTTTTATAATTGATAGCACTAGATTTTTATCAGCACTTTCTATAATATGTAGCATTTCAAATCTTTCCTGAACATACTCTAATTTTTCATTTTCTAATTATTCCAAAATAGCTTCATCACTATCTTCAAATTGTTCTTTTTCTTCAAAATATTCTTTAAAATGTTCATTCAATAGATGTTTATTAATTTCCATGCGAAAATATTCTTTATCTCTTTCAACAGCAGGGCATTTCATAGATTTCGCAATGTTAAAAGTCACTGCTTGATCATTAACTCTCATAGTTAATTCTCCTTTTTGAACATCTATCATAGCTTTTCCAGTATCTAAAAATGGTCTCCCTAAAATGATAGGTATTTCTTTATCTTCCTCCATATCTAAAACAATGAAATCCACAGGACAATAAAATCCATAGGAAAGATGAATTTATCAACTTTTACTAACACATCTTCTATAACTCCCTTAGGATATGTA
The DNA here is from genome assembly GCF_001263595.1 of Phalaenopsis equestris. Classification (NCBI taxonomy): domain Eukaryota; kingdom Viridiplantae; phylum Streptophyta; class Magnoliopsida; order Asparagales; family Orchidaceae; genus Phalaenopsis; species Phalaenopsis equestris. Next base: position 26,669 of record NW_018229088.1, read on the forward strand.
ACTGAACGATCCACTAATTGAAGAGTTACAGAGGTAGGTGAGACTTCTCCTAATCCTAATCTTTTGAAAATTGATAGAGTCATAAGATTAATACTAGCTCCCAAATCACATAATGCTCTTCCATAAAAAAATTCACCAATAGCACACGGTATAGTGAAACTACCTGGATCTTTTAATTTTTCCGGAAGCTTTTTCTGAATAATTGTACTACACTTTTCGCTGAGTGCAACAGTTTCATTATCAGTGAACTTCCTTTTCTTGTTTAGAATATCTTTCA
>NW_018229088.1:27056-27939 GCF_001263595.1 Phalaenopsis equestris
TTTGAGGAAACGATGGTGGAGGTTTCTCCACAGTAATTTTCATTGGTGTAAGTGGATATTCTAATTATGGGTATTCATGATCCTTTTCTTTTTCTGTATCCACTTTCTCTTTTTCAGTTTCCGTTTCTTTCTATATTCTTGTTTCCAATTCTTTTCCACTTCATAATTGTATAGCTTTGATTTGTTCTTTTCCTTGATCTTTAAGATTTGGTTCCACATTACTAGGAAAAGTTCCTAATGTTTGGTTACTAAGCGCAGTAGCGATATGCCCTAATTGATTTTCAATATTCTTAATAGCAGTTCCTTAATTTTGTAATTGATTTCCTTGAATTTGTAATTGATTTTCATGATTTTGCAATTGTTGATCCATGTTTAATATCAGCTCTTCCATAGACAAATTCTTTTCCTTAATTTGAGTGTTACTGCTAAATTTTGGAGGATAAGAAGGTCTATAATTAACTTTTCCTTGGTTGCATGAATTTCCTAATGGGTTCAATGGGTTGTTCGCCCATTATTGATTTGTAGAAGAATTGTTATTCTAATTAAAATTTGGATGATTCTTCCAACCTAGGTTATAATAGTTCGAATGAGGGTTGTTGGGGAGGGTTGTTGGGTCTATTGGGTCTATTAATAGCATTTAAAGTCTCATATGAAGGTTGAACATCCACAAATTGCCTAAATGAATTCTCTTCCATCATTGTCGGTGTTGGAGAATAATTTATTCCATAATCATCCAATTTCTTTGATATTGCAGCAATCTGTAAAGCTAACATAGATATTGCATTAGAATCATGGATACTAGCTACTCTTTTAGGATTTACCCTTTCAGAGGGCCATTGAAAATTGTTCGTAGCCATCTCTTCTATTAACGAATAAGCCTCAT
>NW_018229088.1:28399-29074 GCF_001263595.1 Phalaenopsis equestris
TCAGGATTTTGGATAGATAAGTGAATTTCATCTGCTATAGGATTTGCATAATCTCATAGGGGTCTAGGTTGGTGTTCATTTTTTATTCCTTGATTGTTCATGTTGTTTTCCATTGTATCAGAATTTCTAGGTTCTTTTCTCAATCTTCTAATTTTGCTAACAGTGCATTCTAATTCCGAATCGTAGGGTAAAAGATTTTCAGATCCAAATTTATGCATACAATTTGGAATCTGTACATAGAAAACAGTTAACTAAATATGAAAATAAGTTACAATTTAAGTAAAAATTTTCTAATAATTCTAGTTTGTCCTTTACTCTAATTATGATTGTCGTTTACTCCCCGGCAACGGTGCCAAAAACTTGATAACAACTTTATATATGCTTAAAAATACACGTAATTAATACTGCTGCTAAAAGATTTAAGTCATCAATAATGGCACCAAAAACTTAATAACAGTTATAGATTCAAAAAAGATGTATATATAAAATATTCAATAATGGTAAAGTCACACTTGTCAACGCAAGTACACCTATCACTCAAGTAATATAGGGCTCTAATGGAGTCCTAGTTATCGATCCCACAGGGAGTAATATTAGAAGCTACAAACTAAGATTCTAGAAAAGCAATACTTAATCGCAACAATGGAATTCAAATTGCTTATCTGTCACTAATAG
>NW_018229088.1:29206-37481 GCF_001263595.1 Phalaenopsis equestris
GTGAATGAATCAGTTCAAATTGTATTGTGCCAAATAGGAGCATACCTATTCTTTACCCTTTTGTCCAGGCATAAAAAGCATTGACTAATCCTACGCTTATTTACTGAATCTGCGGTTAGGCTGGGAGGATACCAGCTCTCACTTCGGAGCTACCACATTCCCCTCGCCTGAGGGCTAACATCTACACTTCATCACCTAAACGATAGGACCAAATTGGGGATTTTAGTCTGTCACTCTAAAATCTCCAATTCTACTCCCGATAATTTTATTTCCCTTTTTATTTGCATCCAATTTCCAAGGGCTTTGATCTCCTTGAATCTTGAATGTAATCTTCACTTTAGTTGTAAAACTCAACATATTTCAACAAATCAATTGGCCAGATTGAAAGTAAATTAAAATCAAAGTTAAAAGATCATCACAACTTCTTTAACATTTTTATGGCTCAACCAATTCAAATCACCAGTTCACAAATCTCGAGATAAGGAGAAAGACAGAGAAAACTACTCAGATTTCATGAGGGAAAACACAACAAAACTCAGAATTCATATATAAAATTGAAGTCATACAAACTACAATAAGTAAATAACACTTATCTCTAATTTCTCCCCAAGCAAACTCCTCGAAATTCTTCTGAATCTCTTCCTTTCTTTACAACACAAAGAATTCCTCTTCGAAGCAGCAAGTATGAAGAAATCTCTCACTTTCTCTCCACTCTTATAATCTCTCAAAGAATTTCTCACAATTAGGCTCTCTACTAAACTCTCTACACGCTAATGGAACCTCTCTAACCTCCAGGATCACTAGAGCCTCTAGAGCCTCTCCCCCTTGGCACCTTCTCCATTTTCGACCAAAATATTCTTTTAAAGTTGTGGATGAGTTTTCCTAAGAGTTGCCTAAGCATCCCTCCAAAATTCATCCTCATCCAATGCATTGTTGGACATAACCTCCGATCTCGTCGTAGGTGGCCTCGAGGGTGCCGTCGGTGGGCCTTTTAAATTATTAAATCTGGAGTCTTGAGAATTTCTCGCCGTCGGCGCCGTTTGGTTAGCCGTTGGTGCCCTTGTTTAAATCTTCACATTTTGGTCTTTTCACTCCAAATTCGCTCCTTTTTGCATCTTTTTTCTCCAATGACCCAACTTCTTCATTCCTACAACATAACATTAAAAATACCTTTCTTTAAAGTGCAATATCATCAAAAACAATATAAAATGGGTATACAAATCTCAACGTATTTTCCTTTGGTCAATTATCGTCACTTAATGGAAACGGTGAGGAGAGAAAGATGTTCACTCCTATCACTCGAGTTAGTGTAGTTTTCAAAAAGCTTGCTACCAAAGAAGGATGTTTGGTTAGCGAGTTACTTAAATGAGTGGGAGATGCAATTTCTCCTCGCATGAAGAAGGAAATTTTGAAGGGCGTTAAATCCGCTAGACAGTCCCACAAGACATTTGGAGTGCCACCTACTCGCATCCCCGTTTGGTTTCATTTAGGGTACAGAGTTGTAGTTGATACAGCAGTGATCACTACTGATTATACTACCACCAAAACCGTTGGTTGTCAACCGGTTAAGTCAAGACCGGGTCCAAAAATCTTACCCGTCGCCCATCATGGAGACATTCCTACAATCCCAAAGACAAAGACAAGATGATTACTTAGCACTGTAGCCGGTCTACACCACGGGGAGCATAATTTCCCTCGACATAACAATGTTTCTACTAAGACGCTACGTCCTGAGACATCATTGTCAAAAAAAGAAAAGGTATGGGTACCCAAAGTCACTACACCGGTACAGTTTAGTGAGCCCGTAGGATAGGAAATGAAACCAGTGTCTGTAATATCTGGCATCGTCGCAGCCAGCGAGATGGAGGAACAAGTAGAGGATGTCCATCATGGTCCTCTAAATATTAAAGCAATCAAGGAATTGATAATTGAGGAGAAAGTTGAGAAACTCAGGATCAAGATTTCCAAGTTAGCTTGAGAACACAGAGTTTCCGTTGATAGCTACAATGAAAATTTTGATTACAATGATTACTCGGAGAAGGATTTCTTGGATGTCCATGTGATCAAAACTAGGGCCACCACATTTGCGCGCAAGGCTCAACCTCACTCCGAAGAGAACACCGTAGATGAGCTGTGTAGGGTTATCCTCCTAAGGGATGAGGAAGTTAGTCTACTGGAGAAAAGAATATAAGAGATGACTGTAGCTATGACCGCCAGGGCCACCATTCAGGGGCAATCAAAAGCACCGCAATTGGCTTCTCCAGAGATTAATAAGCCAGAAATCATACGCATTATAGATGAAAAAAGAGAGGCTACTTCAGCAAAAAAAGAGGAGAAACCAAAGAAAGATTCTTCATCAAGTGTCATGCTAGAAAAGGAGTTCAAGCAAATGGTTGAACAAGTGTGGGACGCCTTAGCCCAATCCAAGGGAGGTGCATCAATTTTGATAGGTAGACCTTACCCAGAGGAGTTTGATGCCATGCCTTTCCCCAAGGGTTTTGTGGCCCCAAACTTCAAGATATTTGATGGGACTGGAAATCCTAGACAGCATATAGCACATTTTCGATCCAGCTGTGGCAACACGAGAAATAATGAAGCTCTCTGTCGGCAATTTGTCAGCAGCTTGTCAGGAATTGCTTTCGACTGGTACACTGACTTGCCCAATGGGCTAACTAAAACATTTTCTGAATTAGAATAGTTATTTGTGAAAAGATTTGCTGGGACACAACACCATGTATCTATTGGAGAGCTCATGATGGAAAAGCAAAAGGCTAGCGAAACCTTGGTAGACTATATTTTGAGGTGGAGGAACCATAGCATGAAATGTGAACCTCAGCTACAGGAACATCATGCGATTGAAATTCTACTCAAGAGCATTCACGGGCCAGTAGCTTTCATGCTTAAGGAACACACCATCAAGTCCTTCGAGAAGCTACTCAGTAAAGCTAGCAGTCTTCAAGAAGAAATAAAGCATATGGAGCCACATGAAAAGGCTAAGGTGACCAGAGTGTTTGAAAAGAAATCAGGAGTAGTAGCGACCGTCGACAAACTCTCAAAAATAGAATAGTCAATCCAACCAGCAGCCGCCTCAAGAGGGATCACCTCGAACACGGGATAAAAGAATATCCTTTTCGGAGCGATAGAAAATTATGTATTCTTTCAAGGACGAAGCTACACCTAAAATATTCAGGAGTGTGATGATGAAGCCAGAATTCAAACTACTAGATCCAAAGAAACCCGAAGAGGTGGACTAGAAGAATGAACCAAATTATTGCCCATACCACCAATTTCTTGGTCACACTATAGAAAAATGTTTTGTCTTTAAAGACTGGCTCGAGAGAAACATCAAAGAAGAGAACATAACAATCCTGAAAGAATATTTAAAAGAATCTGAAAAAGGTTCCATAAGTATGATTTCGACCGAGCCAATCTCCCCAATCGATCCGTATGTCAGAATAGGTGGATGGAGTATAACTTGGGATGAACTCAAAAGGGTCCTTAATCAAATTCAGGATTCATTGAAACAAGCTTCAACGAATGCCGAAGAAGGATGGAATGAGGTCTGGAGCAGATTAGCCAAGAAAATACTGAACAAGATCCATTCTGCATCAAAACAAGCCTCCATTCAGAGTCCGCAACATACCAAGCCCGAGATGAAGGTTTCGTGAGGAGAGCCATCATCGTCAAGGACAAAGAAGAAGAAGAAAAGCGTCACTACAAAGATTGATAGCATGGGGGGTAGGATAGGGGCTGCCTCTACTAGATTGGTTGTCACAGATTCAGAGAAGAAAATCCTTGAACCCTTGACTTTGTATGATTATCTTTTTGTCCCTCTGGGATCTTATGAATATAATGATTGTGATTTTGGCTACATTTTAACTGTTTCTGGTGATAACGTAATTGATTATGACCAATCTAGCTTCAATCTTGATCCCCAAAATGATTCTCAAATCGTACTCAAGTCTGATGAACTCATTATCAAGTCCAAAGAAGAAATCAATAATACCGCTTACGGTAGCACCGATAACGAGGAGCCAATTCTCGAGCATCATGGTACACCGCTTGCCATCAACTTAGATCTTTCCGATGAAGAGGAAAAGATACCGAAAGATTCAACAATGATATCTCAAGAAGAAGAAATCACAGAAGTTAACTTAAGAAGCGGAGAAAGTGTTAGCACCAAGAACAGTTCCAACAGAAAAAAAAACAGATAATGACTCGAGAAGAGATGCCCCCACCTCCACCAGTGAAAGAACCACATGATCAAGATAAAATCGAAGGATCATACAAAGTAGACTACAACGTGCTAGCTCATCTTAGGAAGTTGCCGGCTTGATTAAGCATCTAGGATGCTTTGATCCTATCAAAGGAGATGAGAGAGTCTCTATTTACAACTTTGCTTGACCCAAAAATTTTCTTAGCTCAGTTGGTAAGCACATCCTCAGATGAAGTTTGTTCGTTGAAAGAACAGCCTGGGGTAACCTTCACAGATGAAGACTTGCTGCTCGGTACCGCCGACCACAACCGTCCACTCTACATCTCTGTCAACATTGGTAGATTTGTGTTATCTAGAGTTTTAGTGGATCCTGGAGCATCTCTTAACTTGATGAGCCTAAAGGGAGACCTACAACCATTTTCAGTACATGAAGTTGGTATCCATGAAGATGCTGCCTACTACGTGCCTCAAAAGAAGATTGTCTTCTCTCGTGAAGTTATCACAAACAAAGATGAAGATTCATAAGAATCATAAAGAGGAGGCCATTAAACTCCACTTCAGCGATCTTCCACCACTCCCTTACAACGAGATAGTGAAAGGTCTTTTAGTTTGCGCATCTGAGGTCGAGTCGGGGACTTGGAAGAGGAAGGATCAATTTAATTATTGAACGGACTAGGCCAAATATCAACATTGGTGATGAAGACATTTGTAAAGATGAAATAATGATGACAATAAGGAAGAGACTTCAGTACAAGATATCCCTAGAAGATACAGAAAAGAATGAACATGAAATAATGTATGATCGGATAAACCACTATGTGAATGCTATGACCCTCACTCTGATTCTCCCTCAAAAGGCCGAGAGTTTAGAGATCAAGGAAGTCCATAGTGTTGGTTCAAAGCCGATCAAATTTTACAATGCTTCTACCTCTGCTAAGCTTGAAAAACATGTAAATTTGGATGATGATTCTAATGAATTAGAGGAATTTCCTTTCGGTTACTTCTCACATTGTGTTCAAAAGTTAATTCAACAGGGACACTTACCAAAACAAATGCCAAAAGATAAGTTTCAACTTTTTAAAAAATTATGGAATGCTAAAAGTCAAACTCTCAACTCAAAAGAGGGTCTCGGATTTGGTACAGTCGGACCAGTCGATGATTTTGAATTTTGCATGGTTGTTACTAGTGAGTCAGAAGAGGATTGCCTCGATGTAGAAGATGACTCTACCGATCAGTTAATAGAGGATACTCCGCCAGAATTTGAGGAGGAAATTAAATCTACTGTTGATGAATTGAAAGATATTAACCTCGAGACTGAAGAACGACCCCGACCTACATTTATAAATTCTCTACTTAATGACGAAGAATCTGTAAAATTGATCAAACTATTAACAAAATTCAAATATTGCTTCGCATGGAGCTGTGATGAAAAGTCAGGAATGCTAGCAGAGGTTGCAGTCCATAAGCTTGGGGTGGACAAGATTATAACCCCAGTAAAACAAGCTCCCAGGAGAATCTGCCTTGAAATAGTACAACAAGTCATCGTCGAGGTGAGGAAATTGATAGACGCCAACTTTGTTAAAGAGGAGCAGTACCCTATATGGTTGGCTAATATTGTACCTGTTAAGAAAAAAAATGGACATATCCGTGTGTGTGTTGACTTCAGAGATTTGAACAAGGCATGTCTAGAAGACGAATTTCCACTATCTATACCAAAGATGATGGTGGATATCGCTTGAACACAAGAAATTTTCTCCTTCATGGATGGATCGTCGGGATACAACCAAATCAAGATGCCTCTTGAGGATGCAGCACTTACAGCCTTCAGAACACCGATTGGAACTTTCTGCTACTCAGTGATCCCGTTCAACCTAAAGAACGCTGGAGCAACATATCAGCGTGCAATGATGAAGATTTTTAACGACCTCAATCACAACCAAGTAGAATGCTACATGGATGATTTGGTCATCAAAAGTAAATGGAAAATTGACCATTTGTATGATTTGAGGATAGTGTTTGAATGGTTACAACGATATGACCTTCAAATGAATCCGTTAAAGTGCACCTTTGGCGTTACCTCCGAGAAATTTCTAGGATTCTTTGTCCTTCATCGGGGAATCGAGATCGACCCGGATAAAATTAAAGCTATCTTGGAAATGCCTCCTCCTAAAACCCTGAAACAACTACGTTCCTTTTCAAGGGAAGTTGACATATCTGAGACGCTTTATTTCTAATCTCTCAAGTAGGTGTCGGCCTTTCTTGACATTAATTAAAGGATGCCAAATTTATTTAGGAAGAAAAATGTCAGTGGGTCTTTGAGGATGTTAAACAATATTTAATGACACCTCTTGTCTTGGAAGCCCTATCCCAGGGAAACCTTTGATACTTTATACTGCGGCTTTAGATGACTCTCTCGGAGCCCTCTTAACCCAAGTCAATGATGAGGGTAATGAAAATGTACTCTACTACTTGAGTCTTCGTCTAATACCGACGGAGATAAGGTATCCAACTATTGAGAAGCACTGACTGGCATCAATTTTCGCCTCCCAAAAGCTTAGACATTACATGCTTTCTCATAAGATTACCCGGATCTCGAAAGTTAATCCATTGCAATATTTGATGACCCGACCAACACTCTCCGGACATCTAGCAAGATGGTCAATGATGTTATTGCAATCTGATATAACTTTTGTTCCCCTCTGTGCTATCAATGGACAGATACTAGCAAACTTTCTTGCTGCACACCCACTGCCAGCTGGGTCCTCTCTCAACGACGAGTTACCAGACGAGTAAATATTACAAATGGAATTATTTAGTGCGCAACGCTGGGAGATGCACTTTGATGGGGCTTCGTCAGCCAGAAAAGACAATGGATCAGGCACAGTTATACCAGGAAAAGCAGGAATTGGTTTGATCTTTATCACACTAGATAAGGGTATGATGAGGTTCTCATACCACTTGACAGAGCAATGCACCAACAATGAAGTAGAATATGAAGCTTTAATCATTAGATTGAAAATGACAATATCAATGGATATAACTAACATTGTCGTTTATGGTGACGCCCAACTCGTCATCCAGAAAGTCACTTGACAATACAAAATTTTGAAACCAAGATTAGCAGAATACCATCAGTACACAATGAAGCTCCTGGAGTAGATTTCTGATGTAACTTTATACCAGATTCCTAGGGAAGATAATGCCCATGCCGACACTTTAGCAAAACTCGCTAAGCAAATCACGGGTCCCCCGGAGGATTCCATTGAAGTCACAGTGCAAGGAAGACGAGTCTTGTCTTAGATCGACTTCGGAACTATACATAAGCTTGGAAAAGAAGAAACAATAAATATAGTTATAGACATCAATAAAGATTGGCTCAAGCCACTAATAGAATATTTATATACTGGAAAGCTGCCAGAAGATAAGTATGAGGTGCACCACATCACAGGAAGGGCTATGTCTTACGCCCTGATCGGAAATGTTCTCTACAGAAGATCATTCGACCAGATGTGGCTGACCAAAGGAAAATATGTTGAGATTTTCATACCTATTTTATACTGTTTTTAATGATATTGCACATTAAAGAAAGGTATTTTTGATATTTTGTTGCAAGAATGATGAATTAGGGTCATTGGAGCAAAAAATGCAAAAAACAAAAAGGAGTGAATTTGGAGCGAAAAGGACCAAAATGTGAAGATTTGAACTAGGCCGCCGATGATACCCTCGACCCCCCAACCACGAGTTTTTCCCAAGACTACAGGGCAAAATTCTTCAGAAGCCCGCTGACGGCGCCCTCGAGGCCGCCGACGACGAGATCGACAGTTATGCCTACTCAAGCTTTGGATAAGGCCAAATTTTGAAGGGATGCTTAGGCAACTCTTGGGAAAACTCATACACAACTTTAAAAGAATATTTTGGCCAAAAATTGGAGAGGTCCTGGATGTTAGAAAGGTCCTAGAGGTTAGAGAAGTTCCATTAGTGTGTAACAATTGTGAGGATTTCTTCGAGAAATTGTAAGAGTGGAGGGAAAGTGAGAGATTTCTTCCTCCTTGCTACTTC
>NW_018229088.1:37808-39693 GCF_001263595.1 Phalaenopsis equestris
AAATATTACTATCGGGCATAGAATTGGAGATTTTAGAATTTGTTTCTATCATTTGGGTGCTGATGTGTAGATGTTAGCCCTAAGGTGAGGGGAACGTGGGAGCTCTAAAGTAAGAGTCGGTACTCTCCCAGCCTAGTCGCAAAATCAGTAACCAAGCATAGGATTAGTTAATGTTCTTTATGCCTGGACCAAAGGGTAAAGAATAGGTATGCTCCTATTTGACACAATATAAATTGAACTAATTCATTTTATCCATTCACTATAATTTCTTGACAAGGAGAAGGATGCTTTCTTATATATTGAATATCACAATTAAACCCTACTTTATATCATTAGTTATTTATTAGTTATTAAAATAATCTATTTATTTCAATTGCCTGTTAGTGAACAATTAAACCCTATCACAATTAAACCCTACTTTATAACTCAGGTTGGAAGAATCCTCCAAATTTTAATTGGAATAACAATTCTTCTACAAATCAAAAACGGGCAAACAACTAAGTGAACCCATTATGAAATTCATCCAACCAAGGGAATCTTGACTATAGACCTTGTTATCCTCCATGATTTAACAGTAATACTCAAATTAAAGAGAAGAAGTTGTCTATGAAAGAGCTGATATTAAACATGGGTCAATAATTACAGAATCAAGGAAATCAATTACAGATTCAAGGAAATAAATTACAACATCAAGGAACTGCTATTAAGAATATTAAAAACCAATTCGGGCATATCGCTACTGCTCTTAGTAACCGAACATTTGGAACTTTTTCTAGTACTGTGGAACCAAATTCGAAAGATCGAGGAAAAGAACAAATCAAAGCGATACAATTATGAAGTGGAAAAGAATTGGAAATAAGGGTGCAAAAAGAAACAGAAACTAAAAAAGAGAAAGTGGATACCGAAAAAGAGAAGGATCATGAATACCCATATTTAGAGTATCCATTTACACCAATGAAAATTACTGTGCAGAAACCTCCACCGCCATTTTCTCAAAGATTGAAGCAATACAAACAGAATAAACAATTTTCTACATTTTTAGAAATTCTTAGAAAGTTAACGGTAAACATTCCCTTCGTAGAAACTTTAGAACAAATGCGCAATTATGTGAAATTTATAAAAGATATTCTGAACAAGAAAAGGAAGTTCATGGATAATGAAACTGTTGCACTTAGCAAAGAGTGTAGTGCAATTATTCAGAAAAAGCTTCCTAAAAAATTAAAAGATCCTGGCAGTTCCACTATACCGTGTGCTATCGGTGAAAAATTTTATGGAAGAGCTCTATGTGACTTGGGAGCCAGCATTAATCTTATGCCTCTATCAATTTTTAAAAGACTAGGATTAGGAGATGTCTCACCTACTTCTGTAACTCTTCAATTAGCAGATCGATCAATTACATATCCTAAGGGAGTTATAGAAGATGTGTTAGTAAAAGTTGATAAATATATCTTTCCTGTGGATTTCATTGTTTTAGATATGGAGAAAGATAAAGAAAATACCTATCATTTTAGGGAGACCATTTTTAGCTACTGGAAAAGCTATGATAGATGTTCAAAAAGGAGAATTAACTATGAGATTTAATGATCAAGAAGTGACTTTTAACATTGCAAAATCTATGAAATACCCTACTGTTGAAAGAGATAATGAATGTTTTCACATGGAAATTATTGAACATTTACTGAATGGACATTTTAAAGAACATTTTGAAGACAAAAAACATTTTGAAGAGGAAGAACATTTGGTAGAGAAGGAACAATCTGAAAAGAACGACAAAGTTATTTTGGACGAATTAGGAAATGAAAAATTAGATTATGTTCAGGAAAGATTTGAGATGTTGGATATTATGGAAAATGCCGATAAAAATCTATTTCCATCGACTATAAAA